>NW_007263127.1:0-556 GCF_000164805.1 Carlito syrichta | reverse complement strand
ACTCTCCCCTATCCCCAAACAGTAGGCTTTTTCAGGTCAGCCAGACCTCACTTCACATCTTTTACTTTTTAATGAATTTTCTGATGCATGGGCCTCTTCTTTCCATCGAGTGTCAATGAGAGGGTGAGAACTGAGTGAAGTGATTCAGCTGTAGCCACACATCGAAAAATACGATGTTCTCGTAGGTCTATGATTTTTAGAAATGGCACACAGATTCCTTCAGACCTTGAATCTCCAAGTCCATCTAAGGTGTCTAGAGAATAGAGCCATGGTCTCGACACACAGGGGAAGAAGGGTCAAAACTACGCGGGCTTCCACAATCCGCTTTTCTCAACCTCCCAAGGCGCAGGATTACAGGCTGAGCCACTGAGGCCGACAGAAATAATTTTTTTAAAAAGCTATTTTTCAGGCATAATTTACCAAAAGATAAAAAGTGTTAGGTAGTCTTTAAAGAAAGGGTAGGGTAATAAATCCCATAACATTTGCCTGAATCAGAGGCCAAAAGAAATTGCATATCCCAGAGAGAAAAAGAACTCTTTGTTTTGTGCCCTGGAAA
>NW_007263126.1:0-700 GCF_000164805.1 Carlito syrichta | reverse complement strand
AAAAACATGATTCATGGTTACCTCTTAGGAAGAGGGCAAGTAGTTTTTGGGATTTAGGACTCATGTAAACAAGATTCCTTATACTTCCTAAGCAAGATGACGTGTAGTTTCCTGTATATGACGACTCCCATTACCCAGCTTCCCGCTTCATTCTGCAGGATGCTGAGACAGTTCCTGGTGACCGAGAATTCCATTTGTTGGGATATCAAGAGAAAGACTCCCATAATGTTCTTTGGGAACTGGAATCCAAGATTCCTGGTTCCCCTTCACAAGACCCTCCCTAAAATGTGGAATCTTCAAAACCCAGCATCCCAATTCCGACCTGCCCACCCACAAGAACTTTATGTAGTTTGAGGTCAACTGAATCGAGGGATTTTGTACCAATTTGCCTTTTGATTCTGGGGAACATGATTGTGGTCGTAGATGTTCATAGGACACAAAAGTATTTGTAGGGCCAGTTCCTTGATTACAACTAACAAGATAACAAGAAAGTTCCTGTGGATCTTTAATGACAGATTTAGTGTTTCTATGGAAAATGAAGCTCTGAAAAATTTATGGACCCAGAAGTCCAGATTGCTGAATAAACCTTATCAAGAGGCCGTGTTGATTCCTGTTAATGAGAACTCCTAGAACCGGATTTACTTTTCGTTCTCAGCAAGATGCCCTGATTATTCCTGTCGATGTGGATTCCAAACTCTGT
>NW_007263125.1:0-356 GCF_000164805.1 Carlito syrichta | reverse complement strand
TGCTGTCTAGCAAGCTGACTTATCTAACTGGTTACCTACCAAGCAAGCTGGCAAGACAGCAACTTAATTCACTGACATCACTACCTAGCCAGGTAGCTAGCTAGCTGACTTAACTAGCTAACTACCTACTTTCCCAATTTGCTTGCCAGCTCTCTTAACTAGCTGAATTAACCATCTATCCATCTGGCTAGCCAACTGACTTAACTAGCTCGCTAGTTAAGCAGGCTAGCCAGCTTACATAACTAGCTGACTTTACTAGCTAGCTACATAGCTAACCAGCTGACTTAAATAGTTAGCTAACTAGTTTTTTACCTAGTTAGCCAGCTGACTTAAATAGCTAACTAGCTAGCTACCTA
>NW_007263124.1:0-820 GCF_000164805.1 Carlito syrichta | reverse complement strand
TTTTAGTCAAAATCTATTCCTCCTGCTTGAGGGAAAAAAGCACTTTTGTGGAACTCAGGGCAAGATAACATTAACAGGCAAGTGTTCTAGAATGCCAGGTACTGTGCTAAGAGTTTTATTTGTAATTTTTTTTTGAGTTGGAGTCTCACTCTGTTGCCCAGACTGGAGTGCAGTGGCCGCTCCCAGCCACTGCAGCCTCGACCTGCTGGGCTCTGGCGATCCTTCCACCTCAGCCTTCCAAGTAGCTGGAATTACAGGCATACGCCTCGCTGATTTTTTGATTTATTGTAGAGATGAGGTCTCGCTGCCCAGGTGGGTCTTGAACCCACGGGCTCAGGCAATCCACTCACTTCAGCCTCCCAAAGGCGGGGGCTAGGAGTTTTATAAGCTCTTTTTTTTTTTTTTTTGGAGTTGGAGTCTCACTCTGTCGCCCAGACTGGAGTGTAGTGGCTGCTCCCAGCCACCACAGCCTCGACCTGCTGGGCTCCGGCGATCCTTCTGCCTCAGCCTTCCAAGTAACTGGAACTACAGGTGTGTGCTACCACACCTGGCTAATTTTTTTATTTATTGTAGAGATGATGTCTCACCAAGTTGCCCAGGCAGGTCTCGAACTCGTGGACTCAGGCAATCCACTCACCTCAGCCTCCCAAGGTGCGGGATTACAGCCTGAGCCACTGAGCCTGGCTCAGTCTTTCCTTTTAAGCCATTCATTTGTCATTGTTTGCTCAACTAATTGTTGCAGGAATCTCATTGCAACAAAGCATTATTTTTTCTAAATCACATGCATGTCCATCACAATGAAGCTAACAGAGTAGATGCC
>NW_007263123.1:0-747 GCF_000164805.1 Carlito syrichta | reverse complement strand
AAAAGTCCCCTCAATGAGTGTTGTGTCAGAAAAGACCACCCTTAACACCCTGCGCTCCCCCGTGTGCAGCCTCCCATGCACAGGCTTTTTTGACCGGTAAGGCACTTTCTGCCTCACTGTCAAAATGCACTCGCTCCATGACCCAGAAAGAGCAGTAGCTCGGCCTCCCAGTGATGGTGGGCTTTCTCAGACCTCCTGGGCTGGCATCCCACCAGATTCAACTACCCAAAAAGCCTTTCCAGAAACCTGAACAAGTTATTTAAACTCCTTGAACCTCAGTTTTTCATATTAGAGGTTTGTTCTTAGTGTGAAATGAGAAACTTTGCAGAGCTTAGCATTTGATCCTGGACATTATGAGCCCTAAGAAATGATAGCTATTGCCTGCTGGGCATGGTAGCTTACATCTGTAATCCCAGAACTTTGGGAGGCAGAGGTGAGAGGATTGCCTGAGTCCAGGAGTTTGAGAGCAGCCTGGATAACTTGATGAGACCTCGTCTCTACAACAAATCAAAAAATTAGCCAGGTGTGGTGGCACACACGTGTGGTTCCAGCTACTTGGAAGACTAAGGGGAGGGGATCGCCTGAGCCCAGAAGGTCAAGGCTGTGGTGGTCTTGAGCATGCCAGTGCACTCCAGCCTGGGTAACAGAGTGAGTATCCTACTCAAAAAATAAAATTAAAATAGTAATAAGAAAAAAGAAATGACAGTTATTATTAACACTACTTAGATAAACGCTCCAGACTAACTT
>NW_007263122.1:0-1248 GCF_000164805.1 Carlito syrichta | reverse complement strand
AATTTTCATTTTATAAAAACTTGTTCAGGAGTATTTGTGTCCAGAATGTGGTTATATAGTGAATTTCACATGAGCTTGAGAAGAATGTGTAACCTGCTATTGTTGAATAAAATAGTGTACAAGTGTCAATTATATCAAGTTGATTTGTGATGTATTTTCAACTGTGTTCTTAGTGATTTTCTCCCTGATGGATCCATTCATTTTCAAGATAAGGTGTGAAGTCTACAACTATACCATTTTATATATCTATTTATCTTTCTGGTTTTATCAGTTTCTGCTTCACATGTTTTGATTCTCCGTTGTTTAGGCAAATACATATTAATAATTGTTATATCCTCTCACATAATTTACTTCTTTATCATTATGTAATGCCATTCTGTTTTGGTTTTGGTTTTGTTTTTTGAGTTGGAGTCTCACTCTGTCACCTAGGCTGGAGTGTAGTGGCATGCTTATGCCCACCTCAGATTTGACCTGCTGGACTCAGGTGATCCTTCAGCCTTCCAAGCAGCTGGAACTAAAGGCACGCTCCCCACACCCAGTTAATATTTTTGATTTTTTGTAGAGATGAGATCTTATCAAGTTGCCCAGACTGGTCTTAAATCTATTGGCTCAGGCAGTCCTCTCACCTTGGACTCCCGAAGTGCTGGGATTATAGGTGTGAGCCACCATGCCCGGCCTATGATAACTTTTGTTGGTCTGAGGTCTTTGACTGAGATTGATATAGTTACTCCTGTTTTCTTATGATGATTTTTAGCATAGTATATTGTCGCTCACCCCTGACCAGCAGGAAGGAGGCAACAACAATGTGTTCTTCTCAAAGCGGTTTATTCAGCCTTTACGCCATGCCAGCTTCTTCTCCTCTTCTTCTTCTAGCTTCTTCTTCCTTCTTCTTCGTTGTCCCGTACTTATATCCCTTGGTCTCCACCCACAAGTCCCGTTCCAGCGTGTCAGCAGTTCATAGGCTCTGCAGCGTTGCACTTGCGCAGTGCGCAGTGAAGGAGGGCCCGGCGGTATATCATGCGCCTAATCACGGGACTTGGCAGAGGTCCCGGGCACCATCTTGGCTCAGGCCGCGCTCTCCACATCTCCCCCTTTTTTGTTTTATGAACGAGAGAATGCCTGTCTTAGGTTGTCCCTTGCGGAAACGTTCCTTACCCGTCATTGGGAATACAAGCAGCGCTGGCCTGTCCCCTGTCTTAGGTTGGTAACGTTCCCAGGGGATCTTACCCGTCTTTGGCTACTTCCCTA
>NW_007263121.1:0-692 GCF_000164805.1 Carlito syrichta | reverse complement strand
TCATTCTGTCACCAAGGCTGAAGTGCAGTGGCATGCTGACTGCCACCATAGGGTCAAACTGCTGGACTCAAGTAATCTTCTGCTCAGTCTTCCAAGTAGCAGGAACTAAGATGTGTACTGCCACAACCAGCATTTTTTATGTGTTGCAGAGATGAGGTCTCATCATGTTGCCCAGGCTGGTCTCAAGCTCACAATCTCAGGCAATCTTCTTTCCTCGGCCTCCTAAAGTGCTGGGATTATAGGCTGGTGCCACCATGCCTGCCCACGCCTTTGTTTTTGCCTATTTCTTACTTATAGAAGGGAAATATGTACCCTGTACTTCTCCTATCATTGTATCTTGAAAGTAGATAAACAATTTCTATTTCACAGGCTCACAGATGAGACTTTGAGTTCTTGAGTTGGTGCTGAACCACTTAGAACTTTGGGGCTTTGGGATAGTATGAATGTATCTAAAAAAAATGTGAGTTTTGGAGGCCCACAGTTGGAATGCTCTGGTTTGAATTTCCCCTACAAAACTAAAGTGGAAACTTTACCCCAATGTGGCAGTTTGAAAGGAGGGCCTTTAAGAGGTGACTGAGACATGAAGACTCTCTCCTCAGGAATGAATAAATGCATTTGCAGATAATGGATTCATGGCTTATCCTAGGAGGGAAACTGGTGGCTTTATAAAGAGAAAGAGAGAAATGAGCCAG
>NW_007263120.1:0-878 GCF_000164805.1 Carlito syrichta | reverse complement strand
ATCCTTGCCTTATTAGTGCCATGTGATACTCCTTGTCTTTTTAGTGCCGTTTGATACTCCCTGCCTTTTTCGTGCTGTCTGATACTCCTTGCCTTCTTAGTGCCTTCTGATACTACTTGCCTTCTAGTGACGTCTGATCCTACTTGATTATTAGTGCCATCAGATCCTACTTGGCTTATTAGTGCCATCCGATCCTACTTGGCTTATTAGTGCTGTCTGATCCTACTTGCCTTATTAGTGGCGTCTGATCCGACTTGCCTTCTTAGTGTCGTCTGATCCGACTTACCTTCTTAGTGTCTTCTGATACTATTTGCCTTCTTAGTGTCGTCTGATACTACTTGCCTTCTTAGTGTCATCTGATACTACTTGCCTTCTTAGTGTAGTCTGATTCTAATTGCCTACTTAGTGTAGTCTGATTCTAATTGCCTTCTTACTGTCGTCTGATACTACTTGCCTTCTTAGTGTCGTCTGATACTACTTGCCTTCTTAGTGTCGTCTGATACCACTTGCCTTCTTAGTGTCATCAGATATTACTTGCCTTCTTATTGTGGTCTGATTCTACTTGCCTTCTTAATGTCGTCTGATACTACTTGCTTCTTAGTGTCGTCTGATACTAGTTGCCTTTCTAATGTTGTCTGATACTACTTGCCTTGTTAGTGTCGTTTACTACTTGCCTTGCTGGTCCCGTCTGATACTACTTGCCTTGTTGGTGCCGTCTGACACTACTTGCTTTGTTAGTGCTATCTGATACTGCTTCCCTTGTGAGTGACGTCTGATACTACTTGCTTGGTAGTTCCATCTGATACTACTTGCCTTCTTACTGCCGTTTGGGACAACTTGCCTTATTAGTGCCGTCTGACACTCCTTCCATACTAGTG
>NW_007263119.1:0-758 GCF_000164805.1 Carlito syrichta | reverse complement strand
AGATGTGAAAAGAATCAATGATGCCCATTCTATAACAAGCTCTTAAGTTTTTGCTACACATTTGGCTGATGCTTGGAAAAATGTGGTCATTCTTATGTGTTCTGAGTTGGGAAACAAAACTTCTCAGTGTTTTACATGACATTTTTCTGTTAAATGTAACAGAGAAGTAAGAAACAATGTTGGTTTTTTTGATTCAGAAAATGTTTCAGAGGACTCTTTACCTTTTTATATGTGTATATTCAAGATACATTCTAAAGGGCTTATAGCTGCTTTTTACTTCACAGGTGCTTAAGCTAGGTGGAACCCTGAGAGGTCAACACACTGCCTTGAGGCAGAGGATACCCAAACCCTCTCAGAGGACACAGATGAGGAATTTTTTTTTTTGAGTTGGAGTCTCACTATGTCACCCAGACAGGAGTACAGTGGCCACTCCCAGCCACTGCAGCCTCGACATGCTGGGCTCCGGTGATCCTTCCTCTTCAGCCTTCCAAATTTAGCATTCTCTCTGTCTGTTGCTAGACTTCTTCTTACCCTGTCTAAGCTCTGCAAGCTTAAGGCACAAAAATGTATTTCAATGCAGAAAACAATCCTCAATAGAGTCTCAATATTTCACTGCCTATTATTATCATCAATGGATCCATTTCTTATTATTTGCAAAATATTGTTATCCAAATTAAGCTTATTTGTGCACTTTGCATTAGTTGGTATTCTTTGAACAGTGTTGCCCCCAAACTCCATCCAGTTAGGGAAAAGCACGG
>NW_007263118.1:0-759 GCF_000164805.1 Carlito syrichta | reverse complement strand
AAGATCGCAGAGCCCAGCAGGTCAAGGCTGCGGTGGCCGGGAGCGGCCACTGCACTCCAGTCTGGGGGACAGAGTGAGACTCCAACTCAAAAAAAAAAGAGAGAGAGAGAGAGGTCATCTTGAGTGAGTTAAGGAGAGAAGATGTGCGATAGGGATTTTAAAGTCCTGAAAAGGGGGCTCTGTACCATTTTCTGGGCAGAGATCTGGGAGTAATCAAGAAAAAATGAGGTTGGGTCTGGGAATGGGGTACATGAGGAGTGTGAAAGCAGCTGAGATGTCTGGTTTCTGTCAGAATTCCATGCTACACGTTTGAGGCCACAAGAAGCAGATATCGTCAAACCTGGTCATCAGGAGGGAGGACATCCCAACATGCCTCAGTGTAGACCGATGACAAAGACACAACTGTACAGTTCCACCACTTCATTCATCCCCAGTGCCTTAGCACTAAGTAATCTCCCACGAATTATCGCCCTTCATGGAGGCTAAGCCCCAGGGAAGGGGATGGGAAGATCCAAAAAAATTGGAAGAAAGGAAGAATAGATGAATCAAGATAATAAATAGCCTGGCTTGGTGGCTCAGCCTGTAATCCCAGCACTTTGAGAGGCTGAGGTGAGTGGATTGCCTGAGCCCACGGGTTCGAGACTTGCCTGGGCAGTGAGACCTCATCTCTACAATAAATCAAAAAATCAGCCGGGTGTGGTAGCGCATGCCTGTAATTTCGGCTACTCGGAAGGTGGGGCAGAAGGATCGCCGGAGCCC
>NW_007263117.1:0-711 GCF_000164805.1 Carlito syrichta | reverse complement strand
GTACTAGAGATAAATCAACATTTTCATATAGTTTTCCAAAAAAGATAACTGAGGTCAAAATTATGGGCTTTATAAATCACTGTGAGCAAATTATCTGGAACTTGAAAATAGGAAAAGGTGACTGATTATTCTCTTGGTGCCAGGCTTATACTTTTGATTAACTTTATAATGACAGGTATTTTGCAACTGCATTGAAGCAGAGGTTAATTTATAGAGTTTTCTCTAGTAGAAATTCAAATAATTTTAGTGTAGTGGAACAGATAAATAAAAAATTATAGATATTATAACCAGTTTGATATCCAATTCAGTTATCTTACTCTAACTTTTTTTTAATTAATCTGCCTATATTAGGTTAAAAATATATCCCAGTGGAATCTTCAAATGTTAGGTCAGACCCACTGGGGTAGAGTTGTGCGATTTGGTGCTGCATGAAAGATGCAAAGAATTGCACAGAAGTTAGATTGGAAAATATAGTTTATTTGGAAAGCAAATTAGAGAGAGAAAGATTCACCTCCCTAAAGTAGGGGAGGAGGCCAAGGCTAGGAAAGTGGCAACCTTAGCTCAATGAGTCACATGGTCAGACCTGGCTGCTTGAAGTCTAATTCTTTTTAAACTTTCCCTTTGATGGGGGAAGGTCATTAAGGTGATTGGGTGGTGGTCTGCTCCACATCATCAGGGAGGGCAGGTATGCACAGGAACTGATGTCAGGTG
>NW_007263116.1:0-366 GCF_000164805.1 Carlito syrichta | reverse complement strand
TAGTTAGCTGGCTGGATAAGTCAGCTAGCTAACTAGGCAGCTAACTATTTAAGACAGCTGACTAGATAGGTAGCTAGCCAGTTAGATAATCTTTAAGTCAGCTGGCTAGCTAGGTAGCTAGCTAGTTAAGTCAGCTGAGTAAGTCAGTTGGCTAGCCAGCTGGCTAGCTAGGTAGCGAAATAGTTAAGTCAGTTGGATAACCAGCTGGCTAGCTGGTTAATTCAGCTAGTTAAGAGAGCTGGCAAGCCACCTGACAAGGTAGGTAACTAACTAGTTAAGTCAGTTAGATAGCTACCTGGCTAACTAGTGATGTCTGTGAGTTAAATCAGCTGGATATCCGACTGTCTAACTGATTAAGTCAGCTAG
>NW_007263115.1:0-792 GCF_000164805.1 Carlito syrichta | reverse complement strand
GTAGTATTTGGTGATCTTGCTTAGTAGCTCCTTAGGTGGCTTGTTAGGCTATCAATTGTGCTCCTTCCATTTTCTTCATGTGTGTTTGTAGGGATATAAACTCCCCTCTTACTACAGCTTTAAGGCGTCCCAGAGATTTTGGTAAGAGGTTTCTTCATTTTCATTTGTTTCCAAGTATCTTTTGATCTCCGTTTTGATTTCATTATTGATCCAGGAGTTGTTTAGCAACATGCTGTTTAGTGTCCATGTCTTTGTGGGTTTTGGGGGGACCTTGTTGGTGTCAATGTTTATTTTTATTCCACTGTGGTCTGAGAAAGTACATAGTAGAATTTCGGTCTTTTTAAATTTGCTTATGCTTGATTTATGGCCGATAATGTGGTCGATCTTGAAATACGTCCCATGTGGTGATGAGTAGAATGTGTATCCTCTGGTCTTTGGATGGAGTGTTCTGTAGGTATCAATTAAGTCCGTTTGGTTCAGAGTCACATTGAGGTTCCAAATCTCGTTGCTGATTTTTTGTCCCGATGATCTGTCGAGGGTTGTGAGTGGGGTATTAAAGTCCCCAGTTATGATGGTGTTAGAGTCAATATCTTTCTTTAGTTTTCCTAGGAGTTGCTTTATAAAAGTTGGTGCACCTATGTTAGGTGCATATATGTTTAGGATAGATATTTCTTGTTGATGGAGTGAACCTTTTATCATTATGTTGTGGCCCTCTGTATCTTTTTAAATTTTTGATAGCTTAAATGGTATTTTGTCTGAAATTAGGATTGTGACTCCTCCTCTCTTTTGTGT
>NW_007263114.1:0-836 GCF_000164805.1 Carlito syrichta | reverse complement strand
TGTCTGCATTCCTGCTGCCTCTTCCCCTGGGAAGCCCCATTACCTGGTTTTCTGGTGACTCACCAGCCCAAGTCCTGCAGGGCTTCTACCTTGTCCAACAGCCTGACACTGTCTCCTCAGGCCCAGGCCTTCCTGCCTGGGAGACCTTCCCTTTAGCCACTCTTCAAAGCCCCACCCTGCTCTCTACAATGCTCAGTCGCTCCTCTCTTCTGTTCCTCCTGCCATGTATCTGAGCAGTGGCTGTGTCTTACTCCTCACTGGCCCTCATAGTGTCCCTCGGGATCAGTGGTTGGTTATTTGTTAAATGAAATGGTTTTTATGACACACTGACCTCCAGGCACTATACCTGCTCTGATTGCCCTGTGACATACCTTTCTTACTGGCCACTTTCATGTGCTCACTCTCCACATTTGCTCTCCACACTCTCTCCATAGGTGAACTCATCTGCTCTCTTGGCTTCCCTGGTGACTCTGTTCTGTGACTCTAGCCTTGACCTCTCAAGTGACCACCAGTCTTGTGGCTCCAAACCTAGATGTCATTCCACTCTTCCCTCTCCTGTTTGCCATATCTAATATGTCATCAAGACTGGCCAGTCCTCCCAGGATCTTGGGCTGGTCCCTCCCCAACCCTCAAAACTCTGTAATGTGGACCTAGTCATACAGTTTTACTGTGAGGAAAATAGTATGGTCTGGAGCATCCTTGGCTCTGATCTTGATTCTTAAAAAACAATGTCCAACTATGGATCTGGAAACACAAACACAAAGTACCACCGCCCATGACCTGGCATTTAGTGGCAGGCAAGTACCTGAGTTTCTGTGATTCTAGACTTTTTAGTT
>NW_007263113.1:0-891 GCF_000164805.1 Carlito syrichta | reverse complement strand
TGCGCTACCATGCCCGACCGATTTTTGATTTATCTAGAGATGAGTCTCGCTGCCCAGGCGGGTCTCAATCCCACGGGCTCAGGCAATCCACTCTCCTCAGCTTCCCAAAGGTGCGGGATTACAGGCTGAGCCACCGAGCCCAGTTCATATGAATTCTTTATTGCAATTTCCAGGTTTGAGAAGAATGATTTTAACTTAATGGTCATTTCATTGAATCTGTAGATTGCCTAAAAGGCTTATTTTTATATTAAAGATGTAAACAAATTCAGGAAAAAAATGCATGTCAAATTGTCATTTATGACATCATCTTCAGAACTTTGACATCATAATTGGAGGGGACTGAGCAATCCTTAGGCTTCAAGTGCTTGTGTACAGTGCTCTGACAAATACCGTAGACATGGTGGATTTCATTACCAAGAAGTGAAGCAAACCATGTGGTCACACCTATTCATAAACTTCTCCAGGGATAAGTGACCATTCAACAATCCACTAACCAAGGTAGTCTTTTTTATTTTGTAATGCAGTATTTATTGAGAGGACAGAGAAGCACCCAAACTGGACGGGGACACTAGGGGTTGCCCACGTGGTACTCTTATTATTATGGTAACCGTATCCTGTTGGAGCTTGGTTATAGCACAACCACATACTATTTTAGCCTTTCTTTAGTTTAGACACTTTGGATGTTTTCAGTATTACATAACAGCCTTTGAGCCTTTTTCTTAACAGGATTTGAACATCGCTTTAGCTAAGATCATCACCAATTTTCCAGAATTTTCAATTATCTAGATTTTTATACTAATAAGGAGCCCAAATACTTAGTACTTTGTAAATCTCCATGTTATTTTGGTTTATGTATATTGGGCCCCATATTCTCTTCTTCTGTGTGCCTGA
>NW_007263112.1:0-775 GCF_000164805.1 Carlito syrichta | reverse complement strand
CGCAGTATGTTTAGTGGTTCTTGGAAAGAATCATCATGAATAAATTATTGAACTGGAGATTCTGACCAGAATATTGATATAGAAGCACTGCAGGTTGCATTTGGTTCACTGTGTCGAGATGATGTCTTAATAAAAAGCCCAGGCGAGTTATTGCCATTTTGGCAGCAGCAAGTATGCCGCAGTTGGATGGTTTAATACAGCAGTGTGGTGAGACAATGAAGGAAACAGTTAATGTGAAAACAGCAGGGAACTATGGATTAGATTCTGTAAAGAAAAAGTGCCTTGAATGGTTTCTGAACAATTTGATGACTCACCAGGATGTTGAACTTTTAAAAGAACTCAGTATAAACGTCATGAAACAGCTCATTGGTTCATCTAACTTATTTGTGATGCAAGTGGAAATGGATGTATACACAGCACTAAAACAGTGGATGTTCCTTCAACTTGTGCCTTCTTGGAATGGGTCTTTAAAACAGCTTTTGACGGAAACAGATGTCTGGTTTTCTAAGCGGAAAAGAGATTTTGAAGGTATGCCCTTTCTTGAAACTGAACAAGGAAAACCATTTGTGTCAGTATTCAGACATTTAAGGTTGCAGTATATTATTAGTGATCTGGCTTCTGCAAGAATTATTGAACAAGATTCTCTAGTACCTTCAGAATGACTCTTCTCTGTATATAAACAGCAGTGGCTTGCTATGCTGCGGGCAGAACAAGACAGTGAGGTGGGGCCTCAGAAAACATAAAGAAGATTAGAAGGAAATAGCATGAGGTGTGG
>NW_007263111.1:0-616 GCF_000164805.1 Carlito syrichta | reverse complement strand
TCACACTGCAAATGTGGGAATGAAACTGCTGGGCTGCAGCAAGGACAAAATGGTGTAGGAGCTCTGGAGATGGCTCTGGTGACATTGAGTGAGGGATGAGGTCAGAAAAGGACAGATCAAGGGCCGCTGAGTCATGGGATATTTCTATGTGGCCTGGTGGCAGGGTCAGTTCTTCTTTTGACTCATTTCAAAACCTGAAGTTTTCTCTAAGAATACTCTTGGAATCTGCTGGTAGACTCTGAAGATCTTCAGAACTTCTCAGAGATGTTCTGCTGAGTTTGTAAAGTCTGCTAACCTTGGTGACACTGCTCAGTAGGACACTTTTATGAGGCTGCTGTCTCTCAAGCCAATTGAGCAGATTTTAACCCATGGACATGTGACTTCTAGTGCACACACTCATTTAAAGCTTGGAATGCATACACTCAGGAGGTGTTTTGTGGGTGTATGTTTGTCAATAGATTTTCTAAAGGGATTTCTAGTAGGCAAGTGTTTATCTTTAATAACGTAGGTGGTTGAAAACATATGAAATCATGGATGATAGTACACTGGTCTAAATTTCAAACATTCTTGGAAGACTCAAACACAGATATGCCATTTAGCATTCCCCTTTCTCACA
>NW_007263110.1:0-698 GCF_000164805.1 Carlito syrichta | reverse complement strand
TACCCAGATAGCTAGCTAAGTCAGCTAGCAAAGTCAACTAGCTCACTAGTTAACTAACTATTTAATCAGCTACTTAAGTCTGCTACCTAACTATTTAGGGTAATACAATAAGTCAGATAGTTATTCAGCTAGTAAAATAGTTAGCTAACTCTTTTTTCAGGTAGTTAAGTCAGCTAGGTAACTAGTTAAGTCAGCCAATGAAGTCAGCTAGGTAAGTAGTTAAGTCAGCTAGCTAAGTCAACTAGTTAAGTCAGCTTTCTAATTTAGGCAGCTGGTTAAGACAGCTAGCTAGCTAGTGAGCTAATGGGTTAAGTTAGTAGGTTGAATCAGGTAGTTAGCTAGGAAACTAATGGTTTAAGTCAGCTGGTTGAGTCAGCTAGCTAGATAGAAAAAGGTTTGAGCCAGCTCATTGAATAGGCTTGCTATCTAGTTACCTAACGAGTTAACTCAGCTGGATGAGTCAGCTGGCTAGCTAGTTAGATAATGAGTTAAGTCAACTGGTTGAGTCAGCTAGCTACCTCCTTAGCTAACGGGTTAAGTCAGATAATTATGTCACCATCTAACAAGTTATATAACGAATAAGCTAAATAGTTAGCTAGTTGATTAAGGCAGCTAGCTAGCTAGTCAGCTAACTATATGTCAGTTTGCTACCTGGTAGCTACCTAGTTAGCAAACTATTTAAGTCAGATGGCAATCTA
>NW_007263109.1:0-512 GCF_000164805.1 Carlito syrichta | reverse complement strand
TCTCACCTCAGAGAGGAGAGCCAGTAGGAACCTGGCCAGGGAGACTTGGAACTCAGGCACCAAAGCAGGAGCAGCAATTGTGGGGGGTTAGGGCTGGAAGGTGCCGAGCTTTGGGGGCGCTCACATGTGGAGGGGCGGGGGGTTGGACTGAGGGCAGAAGGTTTGCCAGAGAATGGATTTCTTTCTTTCTCTTTCTTTCTTTCTTTCTTTCTTTCTTTCTTTCTTTCTTTCTTTCTTTCTTTCTCTCTCTCTCTCTCTCTCTCTCTCTCTCTCTCTCTCTTTCTTTCTTTCTTTCTTTCTTTCTCTTTCATTCTTTCTTGCTTACTTTTCTTTCTTCATTAGGTTGCCCAGGCTGCTCTCAAATCACCCAACTCCAGCCATCCTTTCAGACTGAGCCTCCCAAACTCCTGTGGTCACAAGATTTCCATTGATCTTCCTGCCTGGTCTTGAACTCTGGACTGAGATGACCCTCCTGCTGAGACCTGCCCTCACCAAAGGTTTTCTGGGTTTTG
>NW_007263108.1:0-707 GCF_000164805.1 Carlito syrichta | reverse complement strand
TAAATTCAGTTAGATTAAAAAAAAATTGGGGTAAATTAAAGAAGGCTAACTAAAATATAAACTCTTATAGCTTACAATTGTCACATAAATAGTGCATTTTTTCTCCCTTTGTACTAGATGTATAAAAGTGATGCATGACATTACTCCAGACAAACACTATAATGACAGGAAGTAAGGTGCTAGCTTTCTAGAAACTGGAGCTTATTATTAACCAGGCAGGACGCTACAGAACTGCACTAGGGTTTATAGACACCACACTGGAGGACTTTGTGTTGTTATTTGATTCATATGGTAGACATATGGACTGGGTGTAGTTGGTCATGCCTGTAATTCCAATCCTTTGGAAGACCAAGGAAGGGTGATTGATTGAAGCCAGGAGTTTGAGACCAGCCTGGGTACCATAAGAGACCTTGCCCAGACTGCTATCAAAACCATGGCCCAAGCAATCTTCCCACCTTGACTGCCCAAAGTGCTATTAACCAATGTGCCTGGACAAATATATATATACATATGCATAAACACAAACATATACATAAACACATATGTACACAATACTTCAGTAGTAGTTTTATGTAATTTAAAAAATTTATTTATTTATTTTTTATTATGAAGTTGTGGGGTACAGTTAAGGGTTAGGTATACAATTGCGTGTCATTCAGGCACCCTGTTGATATGGGGTGTTTCCCCGTTCCCAGACAGATATTTGG
>NW_007263107.1:0-989 GCF_000164805.1 Carlito syrichta | reverse complement strand
TGGCAGTAGAGGGAAACTGTCAGAGGAGGGCGGGGTGGGATTGGCAGTTGAGGGAAACTGCTAGGGGAGGGAGGGACATACCTCATCAACAAGGGTACCTGTATAATCATCGTTTGTATACCTAACCCTGAATTGTACCTCACATCTTTATAGTAAAAAATAATAAATAGATAAAATTTTTTAAGTTTAAAAAGAAGATGCTGATGCATGAACTGAACAAAGAGTTTCAGTAGCATTCAGCAGGTTGGATGGGAAATGTTTCATTAAAAACTTTAAGGTCAGGTGTGGTGGCTCAGCCTGGCATAATGGCTCACACCTATAATACCAGCATTTGGGGATGCCAAAGCAGGAGGATTGCTTGAAGTCAGGAATCTGAGACCACCTTGGGCAACATAAAAAGACCCTGTCTTTACTAAAACAATCAAACAGAAACCTCACATAATTCTTCAATAAGATGATTCGTCCCCAACCAGCACAAGTTGACGTTGTTTACTTGATACTTGTACATCCAAAACGGTATTTGGATGATGATTGTGAAATCTTAAAAGACAATGGGATATTACTTTTTAACAAATAAAATGTTCGGGTAAATTTACAACAGTGATTGTGGATGTGTTACTAAGTATACATCCTTTCTGTTATGATAATCTTGTTGTGGAGGACAAATAGATTCTTGTTTTGTTTCCTGAACTGAGAATGCCTCTGTGGTATCACTGACTAGATGCTGCAAAATTTCAAAATTTTGGTCATGAGTCTTTCTTTTATCTTTCCAACTCCTTCTCCTTGACAAAGACAGCCATCTCATTTGGCAGAAATAAAATCTTTTTAACCTGAAGTTTGGTCTCATGGCTATTTCTAGGGTGGCTTACTTCTCATTTTGGAGTGAGTCTCTGAGCTGTACTGGATGGAGGGAACCCTGAGATAGGGGAGGAGATTTCCATGGGGGTCTTAGTGCTGAAGGTTGTGAGCCTGCATACGTGCAGGAAATG
>NW_007263106.1:0-747 GCF_000164805.1 Carlito syrichta | reverse complement strand
GTAATCCCAGCACTTTGTAAGGTGGAGGCAAGAGGACTAAGTACAAGGATTCCAGACCAGCCTGGACAACTGGCGAGACTTCATCTGTACAATCAGTCAAAAAAATTAGCTGGGCATGGTGGCATGCACTTGTAGTTCCAGCACTTGGAAGGCTGAGGCAGAAGGATCATTTGAGCCCAGCAGGTCGTGAGTGCACCCCCTACCACCGATCCCGCACGTTCCATCTCTCGGTGAGAAAGAGGCTCCAATTCGTTCAAATGTTCAATAGGGAGCGGGGGCCACGCACCTGGGGTGAGATCGCCGGTGTCCGGGATTGAAAAATATCGGAATAAAAGGGAAGGGCGGGCCTACGAACCGGGGGCGGAAGCCGGCCGCCGCGGGAAGCCTCTGGCGGGGGCTCCCTATCCCAACCCCTGCACGTGCGCGCCGGGTCTCGCGGGGGTGGGGAGAGGGCGGAGACCCGGGGAGTGCGGGGGTTGGGGAGAGGGGCGGGGAGGGGCGGGGCATGCGGGGGTGGCGGGAGGGCGGGCCGGGTCAATCGGGGATGAGGGCGTGGGGGGGGCGTGCGGGGTGGCGTGCGGGGCTGGAGCGGTGGCCGGGGGGTGGGGGTGGGGGTGGGGCTGTCGCTTGCGCTGTTGTTCTGAGAAGGGAATCCATCGTCCTTGGTCAGAAAGGTGTTCCGGCGGCCGCGACCATCACTGTGTAGCATGGAAGTGGCTGTCTTCATAAGGGCACACCTGTCTGTCC
>NW_007263105.1:0-381 GCF_000164805.1 Carlito syrichta | reverse complement strand
CAATCCACTCACCTCAGCCTCCCAAAGGCGTGGGATTACAGGCTGAGCTACCGAGCCCGACTTTTTGGTCCTCATTTATGAAGGCTGCTTCAGGGACTAGTCCTCATCTGTGATGTATGCCTCATTGACTTATTCCCCTTTGTAGTGGATTCCCTAGTGATTGGATTTTCTCTGTTACTGACTCTTTTCTGTGATGGTTGTCTCCGTGACTTGTGAAGGGTGATCCAGTGAGTAGACGTTTTCTGTGATGAGCTCCCCATTGTCTGACCCTGTTCTATTATATGTGCCTCAGTGACTGGAGCTTCATTGTGATGGGTTCCACAGTAACTGGCCATCCTCTGTGATGGGTGCCCCAGTGACTGGCCCACATCTGTGAAATGT
>NW_007263104.1:0-763 GCF_000164805.1 Carlito syrichta | reverse complement strand
CTGCTGGCTCTAACAGAGGACTCTGAAACCAGAACGAACACAGCTAACTTGGGAGTCTATTGTTCCTATTTCCACGGTTTATGGTTTTTGCTTTTAAACAATTTAAATTTAACCTTGAGTCACATTGAGGAGCCTTAGTGCAAGTCACAGGTTCTCTTGATGTGATTTTAGAAATTTATAGAATAGTTTCTATAGATTAAAGAAAATTTAAGTAACCATTGTGTTATAGAAGCATGGTTAGTTAAGTTTGATTTAGGGGGACCAGTGAAGTTTGAATTAGGTCAGCTGGTGCTAGAAGAGTGTAACCATAGCAGCAATTGTTTTAATAAAAACTAGTTTGAATCAGTACAGAATAGTGGAAGTTAATAATTCACTATGGTGGTTTCGGGTTTAGATATTGAGTGATGTTAATGCAAGATGATGTAGTTGTAATACATTTAAGGGCACATAAGAAATTGGTTTGGGGAACATTAAGCTAGCATAAGATACAAAAAGACAATTTGTGGTTGTTCTTTCTCATGTTCTTCCTTATGTATGAAAAAACATTTGCTTGAGAGTGGGGAGTGTCCTTTGTGCACCTGGACCTGTTCATGTGAAAGGCACATGCTACCTTTTGTTTCCTGTGATGATGAGTTGGCAGAGTTTGGGGATAAAAGCCCTGGGATTACACCCATTAAATGGCTTCTGCTTACTAAGCAGGAGTCCAATCCCTTTCTCTCTCTCCAGTGTCTTTTCTCTTTTGTAAATCGCCGACACTGCCACA
>NW_007263103.1:0-736 GCF_000164805.1 Carlito syrichta | reverse complement strand
TCAAGTCCTTTCAAGCCACAGTTGATGCATTTCAGTCATAAATGTTGACATGTGATGTGTAAGAAGATAGAGCTCTTCTCTCTACAGTGAAGACACCAAAGATACTTAAGCAAGGTAATAAAATGAATGTGGCTAGCGCACCAGAGAATAAAAGTATGAGGAAAATGATGATTACGCAGAGATGCTGGTAAACATTCAGATTGGTAACCTTAAGGACTTGGATGGAGATATCAGACTGGATCTCAAAGACCTTTGAGATAGAATTGGTGGATCATAGTAAATGATTGTAGGCAGTCATGTAAAGGGGAAATGAAAGTTTTCTCCCTGGGCTATAGGAAAAAACATGTCCAGAACAAAACAGACTGATTTAGGACGAGAGAAGTAAAAAAAAAAGGACCCATCATTCCAGAAAACTTGAACACACATTCATCATGCATTTGGAAACTTTCACAGGTCACACGTGTTAGGCAGTGCAATGGCTCATTGTATGTGTCAACTTGACTGTGCTACAGGAAGTCCAGATTAAATGTCATTTCTGAATGTGTCTGTGAGAGTGGAAGGGGTTTTCACATGTGATCACTATCTGACTTATTGGACTCAGTGGACCAGATTGCTCTTCCCAACATGGGTGGGTGTCACCCAATCCCCTGAGGGCCTAGATAGAACAAAACACAGAGAAAAAACCTCTCCCCTTTGCTCCCTCCCTTCTTGCATGCCCTATGCCTGGTACGTAGGG
>NW_007263102.1:0-669 GCF_000164805.1 Carlito syrichta | reverse complement strand
TATGCAGCTTACTCCCTTAGCATTTTCCCTCCACTGCCACTCTCGCTCTCTCCCCTTGACAGTTTTGCACTACTTCCAATCACTCTCTCATAGCATTATAATTGTTCAAGGTCAGATAATGAGTGACAGCATATGGAACTCTGTTCTTTGTTTCTGTGATAAATTACTGAGAAATGATCGACCCCAAATCCATCTAAGTGGCTGTAAAATCCATATATGTGTTCTTCTTTATGGCTGCATAATATTCCATTATATATATATATATATATATATATATATATATATATATATATATATATATACCACATTTATTTTATCCAGTCCAGCTTTGAAGGGCAACATGGTTGGTTCCATATTTTTTGCTATTGTGAATAGAGCTGCAACAAACATACGTGTGCAGGTATCTTTTTTGTGAAATGATTTGTGTACTTCCAGGTATAGTCCCAATAGTGGAATTACTGTGTCATATAGAAGGTCAATTTCTAGTCCTTTTAGAAACTGCCAAACTGTCTTCCCAAGAGTTTGCACTAGTTTCCAGCCCACCTGCAGTGAAGAAGCATTTCATTTTCTCTGCATCCTTGCCGGCATCTGTTGTTTTTTGTTTTATTAATGATTGCCATTCTTACAGGGGCTAGGTGGTATCTCAATGTGGTTTTGATTTCCAGTTCG
>NW_007263101.1:0-391 GCF_000164805.1 Carlito syrichta | reverse complement strand
TCAACCTTCCATACAACCTCACAATCCCCCTACTGGGAATATACCCGGAAGAACTCAAATCACTCTATAAAGAAGATACAAAAAATTAGCCGGGTGTGGTAGCGTGCTCCTGTAGTTCCAGCTACTCGGAAGGCTGAGGCGGAAGGATCGCCAGAGCCCAGCAGGTGAGGCTGCGGTGGCCGGGATCAGCCACTGCACTCCAGTCTGAGCGACAGAGTGAGATACCAACTCAAAAAAAAAAAAGAAGATACTTACACATGTATGTTTATTGCAGTATTGTTCACAATAGCAAGAACATGGAACCAACTGTGTTGTCCATCAAAAGAGGACTGAATTAGAAAAATGTGGTACATATACACAATGGAATACTACACAGCCATAAAGAACAAAG
>NW_007263100.1:0-677 GCF_000164805.1 Carlito syrichta | reverse complement strand
AGCTGGCTAGACAGCTGTCTAGTTGATTAAGTCAGCTAGTTAAGTCAGCTGGTTAGCCAACTGTCTAAGTAGGTAGCTAGCTAATTAAGTCAGCTGGCTAGCTAGTTAAGTCAGTGAGTTAAGTGAGATGGTTATTCGTTTGGCTAGCTAGGTGGCTGGCTCGTTAAGTCAGCTGGCTAGCCAGATGACTATCTAGTTAAGTCAGCTAGTTAAGCTGGCTGGCTCACCGGCTGACCAGCAGGGTGGCTGGCTAGTTAATCTGGCTGGATATCTGACTGTCCAGCCATCTGGCTGACAATTTAAGCTGGCTTGCTAGCCAGTTGGCCAGCCCCCTAGCTAGCTAGGCAGCTGCCTAGCCAGCTAGCCAGTCAGGTAACTAGCTAGTTAAGCCAGCTAGCCAGCCAAGTATCTAGTCAGCTAGTTATGTCAGCTAGCTAGCCAGCTAGCTAGTTAAGTCAGTCTGCATGTCAACTAATTATTCAGCTAGCTAGTTAAGTCAGCTAGCTAGTCAGCTAGATAGTTAAGTTAGCTAGCCAGGTATCTAGCCAGTTAGCTAGCTAGTTATGTCAGCTGACTTGACAGCTAGATAGCTTGTTTGCTAGCTAGTTATGTCAGTTCGATAGTCAGCTAGATAGTTAAGTCAGCCAGCAAATTAGCTAGTTACTAAGCTACTATTC
>NW_007263099.1:0-303 GCF_000164805.1 Carlito syrichta | reverse complement strand
CCCTGTTCACAGCTTCAACTCAACCATCACTTGTCAATGTTACCTGTGCCCCACCTGGCTGCTTCTTCTGGTGCTGTCCCTAAACATCACTTAACTTTTCTTTTAGATATGTTCTCTTCCAGATTCTCTGTCTACCTCCACAGCCTGCTCCAGGACAGCTGGTTACTACCATCCCTGTGCTCATTAGAAGACTGGCTGGAACAAGTCGCTGTCCTACACTTACAAGGAATCTTCATGGAACTCTCACCTGTGGAAATCTACACCTTCAGTGCCTACCTTTGGACCCTGCTCTGGCTGGTTCTG
>NW_007263098.1:0-300 GCF_000164805.1 Carlito syrichta | reverse complement strand
GCTTCATAAAATGATTTAGGGAGAGTTCCATCTTTCTCAATCACCTGGAATGCTTTCAATGGAGTTGGTATCAGTTCCTCCTTGTATGTTTTGTAGAATTCTGCTGGAAAGCCATCTGGCCCAGGGCTTTTTATTTTGTTTTGTTTTGTTTTGTATTTTGCATGTGGTTTTCTTATGACATAGTCAATTTCCTGGATTGTTATTGGCTTATTTTAGGGTTTTGATTTCTTCTTCTTTCAACGTGGGAATGTTGTGTGACATCAGAAATTCATCTCTTTCCTTTAGGTTTTCAAGTTTGTT
>NW_007263097.1:0-732 GCF_000164805.1 Carlito syrichta | reverse complement strand
CTTTTGTGCATATTTGACTTCCCTTATAGATTTCTAGATGTTAGGTCTTTGTCAGATATTCAGTTGGCAAGTATTTTTTTTCCCAGTCTGTGGGCTGTCTCCTGCTCTCTTGATGATTTCTTTGGCTTCGCAGAAGCTTGTCAGTTTGATGAGGTCCCACTTGTCTATCTTATCTCTTATGATATGGGTACTTGGGGTTTGATCACAAATTGATTGCCATTGCTAACTTCCGTAAGTGTGTCTCCTGCATTTTCTAAGGTTCTTATAGTTTGAGATTTTACAATTAGGTCTGATTCATACAGAGTTGATTTTTGTATCTGGTGATAGCTAGAGGACTTGTTTAAATCTTCTGCAAGTGGTCATCAAGTTTTCCCAGCACCATTTACTGAATAAGTTCTCTTCTCCCCAGTAGTTGATGGTGGAGGCTTTGTTGAAGATGGGTTTGTTGAGAAATTGAGGTTTTGCTTCCCAAATCTCGATCCTGTTCCATTGGTCTATATGCCTGTTCTTGTACCAATACCAGGCTGTTTTGATTATTGTAGCCTTATAATAAAGTTTAAAGTCTGGGAGTGAGATACCTCCCACTTTTTTTTTTTTTGCTAATGATTGTTTTGGCTATTTGTGGTCATTTGTGTTTCCATATGAATTCCTGTATTGTCAAAAATTTTTACACTGAAAAAGGACTTTGGAAAAATCTCAGGGTACAAAATAAATGCACAAATACATCATAAT
>NW_007263096.1:0-353 GCF_000164805.1 Carlito syrichta | reverse complement strand
ACGTGTTAGTCAACCATAGATAAAGGTTTTTATTCCGTCAAATAATTCAGAGGAAAGGAAATATATCTGTCTTATTGATTTATGTTTTTAAAAATATTGCTACATTTGCTTGATCACACACACACACACACACACACACACACACACACACACACACACACCTACACATCTACACACCTTTCTGAACCATTTGAAAGCAAGTTACAGACGTTATAAGATTTCACTGCTAAATACTTTGTTGTACCTCTCCAATGACTGGCATTCTCCTACACAGTCTTAAAAAATTAACATCTTCAGTAATATTCAGAATTCCTTAACTGTCCCCACATGTCTTTTATGGATGATGTTGACAT
>NW_007263095.1:0-748 GCF_000164805.1 Carlito syrichta | reverse complement strand
TAGCCAGCTGACTTAACTAGCTGACTTTATTAGCTAGCCAGCTGGTTAGCCACCTGACTTAAGTAGTTCACTAACTAGTCATCCAGCTGGCTACCCAGCTGACTTAACTAGCTGTCTTAACTAGCTGGCCTACTTTCTAGTCAGTTGAATTAGCTAACTTGCTACATAGCTAGCCAGCTGGCTATCCAGCTGAATTAACTAGGTGACTTAACTTGCCAGCCAGCTCTCTAGCCAGCTGAGTTAACTAGCAGGCCACCTAGGGAGCCAGATTCCTAGTCAGCTGACTTAACTTGGTGACTAAATTAGCTAGCCAGCTGGCTAGACAGCTGACAAAACTAGCTAGCTACCTAGCTAGAAGCCTGGCTAGCCTGTAGAATTAAGTAGCTCTCTACCTCTCTAGCCACCTGGATAGCAAGTGACTTAACTAGCTGACTTAATTAGCTAGTCAGCTGTCTAGGCAACAGACTTAACTATGTCACTAACTAGCTAGAGAGCTGGCTAGCCACCTGATTTAACCAGCTGTCTTAACTAGCTGTCCTGCTATCTAGCCAGTTGAATTAACTTGCTTGCTACATAGCTAGTCAACTGGCTATCCAGCTGAATTAACTAGGTGACTTTTCTAGCTAGCCAGCTGTGTATCCAGCTGACAACTTACAAGCTACCTAGCTAGCCAGCTGGCTAGTCAGCTGAGTTTACTAGGTGACTTGACTAGCTAGCAAACTGACTAGACAGCTGACATAACTAGAGA
>NW_007263094.1:0-771 GCF_000164805.1 Carlito syrichta | reverse complement strand
GCTTTGGCTAAAGGCAACATAACAAAAGTATTATAGCAATTATAATGTTTTATCCTGAGGTGAAACAACATTCTGAAAAACCAGTATACCAGGAAATAATACCAGGAAATGACAGCTAAAAAATCTTAAGAGGAAAAAACAGTTTAGAAAAAAAGAGATTTTAAAGTAATTCTGCTGCACGTTTCTCATAAAATAGAATAAGTCCAATATTGAAAATCTTAGCTATCTTAAATACACTGGTTACCATTCATATGTACACACTTGATGTTATATCCTTGTCTCCGAGGCGAGCTTCTGAATAGGCCTTCATAGGCCTTGGCCATATCGATCCATATGTTGGCTCCCAACAGAATCTCACTCTGTCACCCAGACTGAAGTACAGTGGCCGCTTCCAGCCACCACAGCCTCGACCTGCTGGGCTTCGGCGATCCTTCCGCCTCAGGCTTCCAAGTAGCTGGAACTACAGGTGTGCGCTACCATGCCTGGCTAATTTTTGATTTATTGTAGAGATGAAGTCTCGCCAAGTTGCCCAGGCGGGTCTCGAACTCTCGGGCTCAGGCAGTCCACTCACCTCAGCCTCCCAAAGGTGTGGGATTACAGGCTGAGCCACTGAGCCCGGCTCTCCTGCTACTTTTCTTTTGAGCCTTTCTGTTTCTCCACCCGTTTTGAGGGGAGTCCTGATCTAATCTCTTCCTGACAGCTCCTTCTACCCTGGAAACCATAATCTTTCCTTTTGGTTTCTGTTTTTTCTCTTTTCTTACAAAAACCTTT
>NW_007263093.1:0-754 GCF_000164805.1 Carlito syrichta | reverse complement strand
TAGAAACTAAATTACCATGATAGTTTGTCGCCCTGCCCCTAGCCAGGCAGAACGTTTTCTTTTCTTCGTTAATTACCGAAACTCTGTCTGCTTCAGCCCATGGCCGCCATCTTGGCAACCCTGCATTTCCTTGTTCAAGAGTGTGACAGCTACTATTTGATTTTTAGAGTAGACTTGTTAGGATAAAATATATACATATACACTCATAGCTGCTTAAATCTATGTTTGCTGTTTTGTTTCCTTTTGCTACATTATTCAAGTGTAATAGTTACTACACGATTTATAAAAGAATTAATGATAAGGTATTAGCTTAATAGGATATAGCATAGTATTAAAGATCAATCATTAGATTATATAAAAATTAAAGTTTAGACATATGAAACACATGAATTATAGTAAAGTTTGGTAGTTTAAGAATAAGTTTTAACTGAGTTATAAGGCATTATGTTAAATCGTAATAGGATAATAGTATAACTGACAGTTAAGTCATTTAACTAAACTTATAGATTATAGTATAGTGTTAAGTTGATAATATTAATCGTTAAAAATATTGGGAGTCAGTGAACTTGGATTGAACCTAGAGTTAACTCAGGAAAGTTTTTTATATTAATCAGGGTATAGAGCAAAGAGTATAATATGAATGATTCATTGAACATTATGGAAAACACTTTGAACGATTTGTATTGAAATTGTGCACCTGTGACCTTAATGTAAGCACGGCAGGTATCATGGAATTCGAATTGTTTGCTTGGAG
>NW_007263092.1:0-333 GCF_000164805.1 Carlito syrichta | reverse complement strand
AAGAGAAGAAAAGGAAAGGGAAAAGAGAAAAAAGGGAACAATACAGTAGGAATAGAATTAAGTCATTAAACTAATAGAATCAATGAAGCACACTCTGAGACATTTCGTTTAAGTCCAATGTCCTTTCAGGTCTGATTTCTCGTTTTTTTTTTTTTTTTTTTCAAGCTGGTAAATTAGTTTGCAGTTAGGGTCAGTTCCCCTGATCTGCTGTGAAGGACAGTTCAGAATAACCTCGGTCCAGAAGTTTAGTCTATGTCTTTATGAAGCTTGTCTCTCCCGTTTCGGTGTTGTTACCTTGAATCGCCAGCAGGTGGTGCTATCTCATCTGCTCGC
>NW_007263091.1:0-947 GCF_000164805.1 Carlito syrichta | reverse complement strand
TCAAAAACATTTTCAGGAAAATAAGTCAAATGAAAAAGAACACATACTCTGTGTGAAGTTCAGTATCCACGGTGTCAGGAGGAGTAACTTAGAAAGAGACCTGGGCAGTGATGGGAAGACACTGTCTTGCTTTGGATGGTGGTTACATGGGTGTACACGTCTATTGAAACTCATCTCACAGCGCAGTTAAGATCTGTGTCTTTCACTGTACATATATTTTTGGGAGTAGTAGAAAATCAAAAATTTTTTTGGACTTGTATTATCTTGGTAAAATATGTATAATATAGAATTTACCATGTTAACATTCTATATTGTTTTTGAGTCAGGGTCTCACTCTGTTGTCCAGCTGGAGTGCAATGGCACAATCATGACAATCACAATGACTGATCATGGCTTACCATAGCCTCAACCTCTTGGGCTCAGGTGATCCTTCTGCCTCAGCCACCTGAGAAACTGGGACTACAGTCATGTGCCACACCACGTCTGGCTAATTTTTAAATTTTTTTGTAGAGATGAGGTCTCGCTATGTTGCCTAGGTTGGTCTTAAATTCCTGGACTCAAGTGATCCTCCTGCCTAGAACTCCCAAAGTGCTGGGATTACAGGTGTAAGCCTCCATGCCCGGCCTTGTTAACCATTTGTAAGTATACGGTTCTATGGCATTAAGTACATTCATGTTCTTATTCTACATCATCAGACACTATATATAAATTTAACCTTGATTAAAAATGCAAACAAAAAATAGTGTCGGATGGGGAGGTCCCATTAATCTATACTGAGGTATTAATCTTGTACGTACGTGAGGCTGACTGTGGCACTCGGGGCCATTTGCTTTCTTCTGTGGCTCCAAAGCATATTGAGCACACCTCTGTCATTGCACCTGTCATGCCCTGGTAGTGTTCTCATTGAATTTTCTGCTTTTCCCGCTGTTCCCTGAAATCTCAAGTAC
>NW_007263090.1:0-699 GCF_000164805.1 Carlito syrichta | reverse complement strand
AATAATAATCACCACCACCACTACCACCACCCCTGCTACGCAGCGTGAGTAGTCAATCTCATGGATGGGAAAAGAAAAGGCACTTTCCAGCCTGTCATGGGATGTTTCAAAGGTGGTCACTTGGAACATCCATCCAGCTTCTTCAACCACATGACACAGAAGGCCTGCCTCCACCCACCACACTTGTGCCCCACAGCAAAGACGTGTGTGAGCTCACGGATCAGATGGCCCTGAGTTAGGGCAGCCATCAGGTACATAGCAATCAAGGCAGCCTGGCAACACCATGGTCAGTCCAGGTTCCCGTCACCCTGTCAGCCACCTTCAGGTGGAGGGAGCACCTCTTCCTCTTCCTATTACTCCATTGTCCCCCACCCTCATGGACCTGTCCCTGGGGAGCCAAGGACGCCTATCATGACCCACGAAGGAGGCATCTTTTTTGTCCCCAGAGTCTCCGTAGGCCAGACTGGGGCACAGAGGCATGATTGGGGCTCCTGGGCCTCAACCTTCAGGTTTCAGACGGTCCTTGCACCCTGTTCCCCAAGCACCCAGGTCTCTGGAGGCCACTACATGTGACTCAGTTTTGGAGACCTCTCACCAAGACATGGTTAGGCCACGTTGCCCTGGCTGGTCTCTGACCCCTTGGCTAAGGCTGCCTCCCACCTTGGCCTCCCATGATGCGGGGCTCACGGCCAGGAGCCA
>NW_007263089.1:0-308 GCF_000164805.1 Carlito syrichta | reverse complement strand
TTAGTTAACTCGTTACCCAACTAATAAAGAAAACTAGTTAACTCGTTTACCAAGTAGTTAGTACAGTTAGATAACTCATTAACCAACTCGTTATGTCAACTAGCTATCTCATTAGCCAACTAGTTAAGTCTGCAAGCAAAGTCAGCTAGTTAATTAGCTAGCTAAGTCAGTTAGTTAACACAGGTAGCTCACTAGCTAGCTAACTATTAAATCAGCTACTTAAGTCTGCTACCGAACTATTTATCTAGCTAGTTAACTCAGCTAGTTATTCAGCCAGTTAAATATATAGCTATTTGATTCAGGTACTT
>NW_007263088.1:0-840 GCF_000164805.1 Carlito syrichta | reverse complement strand
GTTAAGTAAGCTGCCTAGTCAGCTGGGTAAGTAGTTAAATCACCTAGTTAAGTCAGATCACTAGCCAGCTGGTTAGCTAGGTAGCCAGGAGTTAATTCAGTGGTCAAGCCAGTGTTATATTTCATCAGCTAGTTACTTAAGTTGGTTGGCTAGCCACCTGGCTAGTTAGAGTTATCAACTAATTAAGTCAGCTGGATAGCCAACTGGCTAACTAGTTATGTCAGCTAGTTCTAGCTGGATAAGTCAGCTAGTTAATTCAAGTGGCAAGCCAACTGTCTAGCTAGGTAGCTCGCTAGTTAGTCAGCTGGTTAGCCAGCTGGCTAGCTGGTTAAATCAGCTAGTTAATTCAGCTGTCTAGCCAGCTGACTAGGTGGGTAGCTAGCTAATTAAGTCAGCTGGCTAGCTGGCTGGCTAGCTAGTTAAGTCACCGAGTTAAGTGAGCTGGCTAGCCGACTGGCTATCTAGGTGGCTAGCTAGTTAAGCCAGCTGGCTAGCTTGATGACTATCTAATTAAGTCAGCTAGTTAAGTAAACTGGTTAGTCAGCTGGCTAGCTTGGTGGCTGTATCTAGTCATCCAACTAATCGGATGACTAGTTAAGCAAATTAGATAGCCAGCTAGTTAACTGAGTTAACTAGTAGGCCAACTCGTCAGTCAACTAGTTAACCTAGCTAAATAGTTGGCCGACTATTCAGCCAACTTTTTATGCCAGCTAACAAGTCGACCGAATAGTCAGCCAACGTATTAAACCAGCTAACTAGTAGGCAGACTCATCGGACAATAAGTTAAGTAATCTAGCTAACTGGTTAAACAACTTGTTAAGTCAGCTAGTTATATCGTTT
>NW_007263087.1:0-768 GCF_000164805.1 Carlito syrichta | reverse complement strand
AACAGGATCCCCTGCACATTTCTCAGAGTGGCTCCCTCCTTTAATCAGAGTGGTTGGCTCAGTTCGTGAAATGTGATATACTTGGACCAATAATGCCCATCAACTGCCCAATGACACCTGCACCACCTCCTGCCTGCACATCTTAATCATGTATCACCTGTGGGGCTCAACTCAAGTTCCACCTCTGCCCTAAAGCCTTCTCACTTATGTGCAGGCCCCAGGAAGATTTGCTCTTCTGAGATACTGAGGTCCATCTCAGACAAAATGAGTTATGCCTCTTCAGGATGGTGTAGCATCTCCCTCACGGGGAGCCACATGGCAGCAGCAGATGGGAATAAGAGGTTACAAGAGAACTGCCCTCCTGAGAGAGAAGCCTCGCCTGGTGACTGATGACTCCTGGGTGAGGAAGAGAGGCTGGCATGACCAGTGGATGAGTTTCTGGTTCCCGAAGCATGACAAACCATCCCTGTGACCCACCTGTGGAAATTTGGATGATACTGGAACAAGATAAGTGGAAGCATATTGAAATTCTATAAATTGTTGGGTAAAAAACAGAAGGAACTAGCAGAAGGGTATTATGTTTTATCTCTCCTTCCAAATGATATTTTGATTTGTTGAAGAAAAAGTGGCAAAAGAATATCAGATACCTCTTGACATCTGTGCTTCAAAGTGAGTGAGAAAGCATTATGAATACAAAGTTATGACAATAGCATAATTTTAATACAGGTAGAACCAGAGGCCTTCATTCTGTGAGAACTACAAAGGAAC
>NW_007263086.1:0-809 GCF_000164805.1 Carlito syrichta | reverse complement strand
AGGGGGCGAGGGAACTGGGCTCTGTGCAAGGTGTTCCACTTCCCAATTACTTAAGACTCTCTTTAACTGAACTCAGATGCTCAGCAAAGAAACTGCTTGGTTATCCCCAAAAGTGCTGAGGGGTGGGCACCGCCCTTCCGGACCCCCTTTATAGCAGGTTTTGCTACTGTAAAATTGACTCTTCAAGGTAAACGTTTCTTGTCAATGAGGGACAGAATGAAGTCTGATGACCATGCCTGATTTGCTGGTTGCTTCATCTATTCCTCTCTGGTCCTCTCTGGCAACTCAGACTGCAGCTTCTGAGGCACACAATAAGGGCAGTTCTGGGTATTGATAAATTGTGAATGGAGCAGCATCCATGCCTTGTAAAGATGAAAGTTTACTTTGACTTTCAAGAAGTAAATTCAACATATTCATATCCATCGTAATACAGATAAGTTTTACCAAATTTGTTATCTTATCTTATTTTCTTTTTTGTCTTGCTTTCCTGACTTTCCCACACTGAACAAATTTCCTTTAATCCTGGTGGCTTCCCCTTCTGTTGCTCTGAGTGTCCCACAATCAGTTCATTCGTTCAGTTCATTTTTGCTTTCAAGGCAAAGTGCATCTGTGTGTAGTCAGCACTCAGGGAAAGTTTCCACTTGTCTTTTTTATTTAACTAAAATAATTTTTTATAGGTTTGTGTAGAATGTCAAAGCTACATCCTCATGGGGTTCTATCTGGATGGAAGGTTTGCCAAATGCTGTGGGCAGGTGGAATATTGTGGCTTTTGCATGGGTGCTCCTTCCTTCTCCTTTTATCTCCAATTT
>NW_007263085.1:0-678 GCF_000164805.1 Carlito syrichta | reverse complement strand
AAATACATCCATCTCAGGCAAGAATATTCCCACAAATTGAATGCACGAAACTGGCGGGAACATATACTGCATGACTTTGGTTTTCTGGACCCTAGCTAAACCCCTCATTAACTGTGTGATCTTGGATAAGTCTCCTTAACACTGTGCCATATAGGATTGAGCCAAAGGTCCCCTTCTTGTTCTAATCCCCTTAGTGAGGATGGTCAAAACAGGCTGTTCATAAATGCTGCAATCCAGCTTTCTATATTGGAATAAGCTTCAACCTTTCAAAATATAGCCTGATGCATACATCATATTTATGAAAAGAATGAATGAAGAATTTTCTACATTAAAGTGTAGATGAATACTTTAGCTGGGACTACACAGCATATACAAACACAAATGTCCTATTTGATTAGGCAGTATAAATAGCTGAACAAATCATTTTGGTCCCCTGAATTCCACATGAATACATGAGCCACACAACGTGACATTCACTCGTCAAATAAAACTGAAGATGTGCTAATTTTCCTCTTCACTGGATGAGGTGGCTGACGAAGAATCCTGACTGCCCATTTTGGACTGAGTTTTGACTCCCTGAGCTGTTGAATCCACAAAGATATCAGTAATAATAAATAAATAAATAAATAAATAAATAAATAAATAAATAAATAAATAATAGTCTCTGAAGACTCACGG
>NW_007263084.1:0-793 GCF_000164805.1 Carlito syrichta | reverse complement strand
CAGGATACACTGAGAGTAACAGAATGGAGCCCCAATTAGGGCAGGTGTCAGGAGAAGAGCGACTCTCAAGTTGTGAGACTAAACACCAGTAGATGCTCTTCTGAAAATGAGGACATTTCTTCACAGAGGAGAGCAAACGACTGAAGAATAAAGTGCCGGAGTCCTGCTCTTGCCGGATGTGACGTTTTCTGAAGGAGAGATGGAGTAGGTGAAAGAAAGAACTTGAAATGAAAATAATATACTTGGACATCTGCTTGCAGGACGAACGCCTGCAGGACAAATGACACTTATTGTTAGTTAACAGAAAGGTTTTATACCATTCGTAAAGGAAAAGATAAAGAAATTTTCTCAACGAATATTATCCCTTCAAATTAACATCATCTAGTGGTCTTAGAAGCAATAAATAAGCCAAGAACACTGTCTAATTTCAGTCAATGGGTCTTATTCTTAAAGCCAAAAATGATAGTTTTAGTCCAAAGTCCCTAATTAAAGTCCTTGAAATATCTCAAGAAAGTTTCTAAGTGCACATTTCTCCATTTATCAGGGGTTTTTCTCTGGGGCTCCTATGACCTGCAAACTTCATAATTGCCTTTCTTGTCCAGGGGTCATTGCTACTTTTCTCTTATCCTGCAGTGTATATTTCTAAAGAACACTCAAAAGAAGCTTTTAATGATGTTTCCCAAGCCCCCAAGGTTGCTTTCTGTATTTAGTTAATTTATAATAAAAGTAATTCTTGCTTTTGCACGTATTTATGTGTTGAATTATATTTATTGACTTGTGCATGTCAACCCAG
>NW_007263083.1:0-751 GCF_000164805.1 Carlito syrichta | reverse complement strand
AGCTCCCCTCATGTTTTGGAGCTATTAGCATGTGGGTATTAGGGAATCAGTCAATTCAGGACTCCAGCAACATTCTGGTCATCTTGATAGTTCTAAACAGGTATGTGGCATGATAAGTCCGAGAGGTTCCTCAAGACAACTAAGGGCAGATTCCAATAGAAAAGGGATCATCATGGCATATTTGCATGTCACTCTTCGTCTCAAGATGAACCTTGTAATTGTCCAACTTCCATTTGTCCTTTTATTTTGAGAGAGGCCGAGGGTTTTGCAGTTGCCAAATGTTTAGCAAGTATTTTTAAAGGTAACCAGGAATTATGGATTCCCCGTTCCTACGAAACTTGTGGGCATCTGTCTTTTTGTATACAGAGTTTTGGAATACACATCGACAGGGAAAATCAAGGCATCTTGCTGAGAACGAAAAGGGAATCGGGGTTCTTGAGTTCTCATTCGCCGAATTCTACAGGGCCTTTTGATGAGGTTTAATCAGGAATCCGGACTTGTAGGTCCTCATATTGTAAGGGTGTCTTGTACAAGGGAACCAGGAATCTTGGATTCCCATTGCCCAGGAAACTTCTGGGGGGTCTTTCAATTGATATCCAAACAACTTGAATTCTACATCACCACGAAATATCTCGGTGTCTTGCTGACAATGAAACAGGAATCTGGGTAATTGGAGTTCTCATATACAGGAAATTTCATGGCTCTTGCGAAGGATGAATAAGGTATCTGGGATACATGGGTCCTCAATACC
>NW_007263082.1:0-725 GCF_000164805.1 Carlito syrichta | reverse complement strand
TGGCAGTGAGTGAGCCGAGTAGTTAGCTGACCTGAAGGAAAGCCAGTGATCTCACTAGTTAGCTGACCAGCTAGCTGATTTGCTAGCTGACTAATTAACTAAGTAACTAGCTCATTTGCTAGCTGACTTAACTAGCTATCTGACTAGATAGCTGACTATCTAACTGACATAACTAGCTAGCAAACAAGCTATTTACCTATTTAACTAGCTGACAATTATCTTCTTAGTTGGTAGTTAGCTGCCTAGCTGACTTAACTAAATAGTTGTATAGCTAGCTGACTTGCTAGCTGACTTAATTAGCTAGCTGACTAGCAACATGACTAGCTAACTGACTTAACTAGGTAGCTAAATAGTTAGCTGACTTGCTAGCTGACTTAACTAGCTAACTGGCTAGAGAACTGACTTAACTAGCTGACTAGCTAGTAGGCTGGCTAGCTGGCTAGCTAGCAGACTTAACTAACTAGTTACCTGGTTAGCTAGACGACTAGCCACCTGTCTTAACTAGCTAGCTACCTTGCTGGCTAACTGGCTAGGCAGATGGGTCACTAGCCTGTGGACTGACCAACTGGATAGCCAGCTGGCTAAAATAGTCAGCTGGATGGCTGGACAGTCGGATTGCCAGCCATCTTTAAAGCCAGCCACCCTGCTGTTCAGCTGGCTAGCCAGCCGTCTTAAATAGCTGGCCACCCACATGACCAGCCTCCTAATCAGCCAGCTTATCTTGC
>NW_007263081.1:0-585 GCF_000164805.1 Carlito syrichta | reverse complement strand
CTGTGAAACAAAGTATTGGCTCTCATTCAACTCAGGAACAAGAAATGTGAGTCTGCTAACATTTCCAAAACTGGTCATTTCTCTAAAAGTGCTTGCCAATGCAATCAAATAAGAAAATTAGGCCAGATTTGGTGGCTCAGCCTGTCATCCCAGCACTTTGGGAGGCCAAGGTGAGTGAATTGCCTGAGCCTGCAGGTTTGAGACCCGCCTGGGCAATCTTTTTTTTTTTTTTGAGTTGGAGTCTCACTCTGTCACCCAGACTGGAGTGCAGTGGCTGCTCCCAGCCACCGCAGCCTCGATCTGCGGGACTAAAGCAATCCTTCTGCCTCAGCCTTCCAAGTAGCTGGAACTACAGGCGCGCACTACCACGCCCGGCTAATACAATAAAGATTATTTTTTGGCCGGGCTTTGTGGCTCAGCCTGTAATCCCAGCATTTTGGGAGGCTGAGGTGATTGAATTGCCTGAGCCCGCGGGTTTGAGATCCGCCTGGGCAACTTGGCGAGACCTCATCTCTACAATAAATTAAGCCAGGCATGGTAGCGCGTGCCTGTAGTTCTAGCTACTTGGAAGGCTGAGGCAGAAGG
>NW_007263080.1:0-543 GCF_000164805.1 Carlito syrichta | reverse complement strand
GATAATAGGTCAACCATCTGGCTAGGTAGTTATTTAAGCTAGTTAAGTCAGCTGGCTAAGTAGGAAGCTAGCTATATAAGTCAGCTTGTTATGTCAGCTAGCTAACTAGTTAAGCCAGATAGTTAAACCAGCTGGCTAGCTGACTTAACAAGTTAGTTGACGAGCAAGATGACTAGCTAGCTGACTTAACAAGTTAGTTGACTAGCAAGCTGATTAGCCAGCTGACTCAAGTAGCTAGCTCAGTAGTTAGCTGATCTGCTAGGTGAATTAGCTAGCTAGCTGACAATCCAGATGATTTAACTAGCTGACTAGCTGGTTAAGTCAGTAGTTAAATCAGCTTACTAGGTACTTAAGTCAATGAGTTAAGTCACCTTTCAAGCCAGATGCCTAGCTTGGTATCTAGCTAGTTAAGTCAACTGGCTAGCGAGGTAACTAGTTAGCTAAGTAACATAGATAATTCAGCTCACTAGCCAGCTGGCTAGCTAGAAAGCTAGGTAGCTAAGTCAGCTGACAAGTCAGAAGGCTATGTAGGTAGCTAGCTAG
>NW_007263079.1:0-735 GCF_000164805.1 Carlito syrichta | reverse complement strand
GGCAATCCTCTTGCCTCTGCCATTCAAAGTGCTGGGATTACAGGAGTGAGCCACCATGCCCAGCTTCACTCACCCTTAATACAGTTTCCAATATAGTAACTATACTACACTGAATGGCTCTAGCCAGTGGCCAAAAATAAAACTTAGAAACATCTCTCCCTCTGAACAATCTGGGCTGTTTTCCTGCTGCTTTCTCTAAACAGACCATTCAGACATTTGCTTGCAAACTTAAAGTGCCCACTTTTCAGTCAAGCGTGACCTCCTGGTTACTAGTACTTACTTTAAACCCATCAATTAAAGCTCCCTTGAATGGATAATGCCCTGAACCCAATAAAGGCATTAGCCTCCGTGTGTGTGGTGTGTGTGTGTGTGTGTGTGTATGTGTGTGTGTGTGTGTGTGTGTGTGTGTGTGTGTGTGTGGTGTGTGTGTGTGTGTGTGGTGTGTGTGTGTGTGTGGTGTGTGTGTGTGTGTGTGTGTGTGTGTGTATGTGTGTGCGCGCGCAGACCCTCCAGGCATGCTTTGTACTCCACAGGGAACTTTCACGTGGCGGTTGTGTCACTGAAGCCACGATGCTGAGGCTGCCCAGAGGAGACTTGTGTAGGTGGATCTCCTGATGGTGCTCTTCTGCCTGGGCCTTTGGTCGCTGCAGGAAACAGTATCTACCTGCTGAGCTGATAAAGAAACTCAGAAGAGTTTCATTCAAAACAAGTGAATGACCTTGTCTTCCTCCACAT
>NW_007263078.1:0-567 GCF_000164805.1 Carlito syrichta | reverse complement strand
TGCCCCCCCTCCCCCCAACGATAAACGGACAACAACAGTTCCTGATGGGAGAGCCCGGAGAAACTGGGAGGAAGGCTTTCATTCGTTCATTTATTCATTCATTTTTAAAAAATGTTTTTTATTTATTGTGATTCATTCATTTATTTCATCTCCTTTTATCTTCATTCATTCGCTTTTTTAAATGTTTATTATGATTCATTCATTTATTTCATCTCTTTTTACCTTCATTCTTTCCTTCATTCATTCATTCGCTTTATTTATTGATTCATTTCATCTCCTTTTACCGTCACCTATTCATTCATTCATTCGCTTTTTTAAATGTTTTTTATTACGATTCATTCATTTTATCTCCTTTTACCTTCATTCATTCATTCATTCATTTGCTTTTTAAGATATTTTTTATTGTGATTCATTTATTTCATTTGCTTCTACCTTTATTTCATATTATTAATCTATTTATTTGTACTACTTATTGCTATTTATGATGATTATTTATCAATTTATTCTACATATACATATGTCAGGAATGGGTTGCCAATCCAAAACTTTTTTTTTTAACTTTTAAAT
>NW_007263077.1:0-710 GCF_000164805.1 Carlito syrichta | reverse complement strand
AGGTCTCACCAAGTTGTTCAGGCTGATTTTGAACCCTCAGGCTCAGGCAATCCTCTCACCTCGGCATCCCAAAATGCTGAGATTATAGGTTGAGCCTCTGCACCAGGCTTTTAATAGCAGCTGTATGACAAATGTGTGGGAAAACGAAGATGGATTAGACATTGTGCCTGCCCTCAAGGGGGTGAAATAGGTAAATGAGAGGATTGAGTGTGGATTGTGCTGTGACAGAATTGTCTGTAGGGACAGTGTAAATCACAAAGGAAGAAAGAGTGATGTCTCTCTTGACATTAACAGGCTAGGTTTTACTAAGAAGATAATGCTGGATGCCAGTTTTGAGAAGAAATAAAGTTTTTGAGTGGTCAAGATTAAAGTAAAATTCCCAGAAATTCACCCTTTGTGATGGAAATGTCCTATTGTTGGTCTTGTGTACCATAGGATTCATTAAATGATACTTTCTTTAAACCCCTTTTTTCCAAATCAGTACTTTTACTTGAGTAATTTATCCTTTTAGTCTGAGCATAAGTACTCTAGATTTTTTTACTCCAGTCTGTTAATTGTGGCAAGGGCCCCTTAGGCACTGAGTAGGCACTTTGACACTTAGACAGAAGAGTTCTGAGGCACATAGCTTCCCTACTCTTGTACTTTGTTTTCTTAATGTTTGCTTTGGTGTAGAATGTAAATTTTGTTTCAATTTTTTAAAATATTACTCT
>NW_007263076.1:0-775 GCF_000164805.1 Carlito syrichta | reverse complement strand
TATGCTTTTACAGTTAACCTCACCCCTCTCCACCAGAAACAGCTAGTTTTTCACCATAGGATAATTTTGCCCGTTTTACATTACATAAATGTAATTATACATTATTTGCCCTTTTATAGAAAGCTGCTTCCACTCAGCATATTTTGAGATTAATCCATATTGTCTCAGCATTCTAATTTATTCCTTCATATTGCTGATAAATATTACATTTTAAGAATATACTGCATTTTTCTTTTCTATGATTGTGCTGCACTTTGCTATTAATGGACACCTGCACTTTTTCATGCTTGCTTTTATAAATTAAGCTGCTATGAACATTCTCATAAAAGTATTTATGTGGACATATGTGTTTGTTTATCTTCAGTAAATACTAATTGAAAGATTGCTGAGCCATAGAGTGTATTTGCATTTTGTTCCTTTATGAGGAACTGCCAGATCTTTATATAAAGTGGCTGAACTCTTTTATCCTCCCACCTCATATGCATGAGAGTTTCAGTTGATCCACATCTTCTCCAAGATTTAGTGTTATCAGTATTAATACTTTTAGCCATCTCATGGATGTGTAGTGGTATCTTGTAATGTCAATTTGCATTTTCCTGATGACAAATGATGGTGAATATTTTTTTCTGAGATTCTTGACCATATGTATATCTTCTTTTGAAAGGCCTGTTCAAGCCATTAGCTGTGATACTAGTTTTAGGTTTTTCGTGTGTGTGTGTGTGTGTGTGTGTGTGTGTGTGGGTGTGTAAAGGGGAAAACCTCAGAAAACCTGGGA
>NW_007263075.1:0-312 GCF_000164805.1 Carlito syrichta | reverse complement strand
TGACACAGACTCTAGAGTCAAATTACCTAACTCCAAATTCTAGATTTAGGACTTACTAGCTGTTTAGACAAATTATTTCCCTGCTCTCTGTCTCCATTTCCGCATCTTTAAAATGGGCATGATATTCCTTATTTCAACATATGTTTGTGAGGATTAGATGGATGATTTTTTTTTTTTTTTTTTTTTTGAGTTGGAGTCTCACTCTGTCGCCCAGACTGTCACCCAGTGGCCGCTCCCGGCCACTGCAGCCTTGACCTGCTGGGCTCTGGGGATCCTTCCGCCTCAGCCTTCCAAGCAGCTGGAACTACAGGC
>NW_007263074.1:0-708 GCF_000164805.1 Carlito syrichta | reverse complement strand
AAGGCAGTGGATCTTGTTGGTTCACTGTTCAGATCTCCTTTCCCCAAGCTGCTCATTTACACCTGGAAAATGCTCACTCATGCTGAGATCTGCTCTCAGAAGAAGTTCAGTCACCTGACCCAAGTGGCTGTTTCAGATCATCCATAAAAACAGTCACCAGTCAGGGGGTCACTTGTACCGAGATCTAAGGATGACCAATGTGATACTACCTGTGTGCTGTGGTACTTGCCCCAGAGCCTCCCTGGTATCAGGCTGAAGCAGGTTTGCAGACAAACCTGATCTTTCTTACTTTTCTTGATCTGCCCTCCTTGGGTTCCCTGGAGCATTACTTCAGTTCACCTCTTTAACCTCTGTCTAATGCTCTGCTGTTAGGGGACATGACCCAACAAGTGGTAATGGCCGTGTTTCTAGGAAACCAAACCTAAGAATGGATTTTGGATTTAGATAACTCTGCACAGGTAGGTAGTGAGCATGTCATCTCAGCTGGTTGGAGGAGGTTGACAGGTTTCTGGGCGTGTGTTCAATGTGAGATGGCTGGCATTTCAGCTGCAATGAATGAGCTGAACTACAGGAGATAAAGTAGGTACATTGTAAGTCTGAACATTGTGAGGAAGATGATAGCACTAGGAGTTGGTTGGCTGGAAACAACTGCCATGGATATACGAAAGAGGCAAAAGGACAGGCTCAAACATATCACTCAGGAATTGA
>NW_007263073.1:0-579 GCF_000164805.1 Carlito syrichta | reverse complement strand
AAAGTAAGGAGGGGGGAAAAACCGCACAAATGAAGAAAAACCAAAAGAAGAATATAGGTGTTACACAGACCCCTGGGAGATCAGACAATGAGAAAACAGATTCTGGAACACAGACAATGAAGAGTCCCCAGAATGACTGGCTACATGCAACAAACCCAGACATCAAGACATTAATGGAGAGAATTAAAAAAATTGAGGAGAGACAAGAGGAAAATAGGAAGGAGTTGTTGTCAGAAATGACAGCAGTAAAGAATACTGTGATGGAAATGAACAACAGACTAATAAGCATGGAAAGCAGAATCAGCCAAGCCGAAGAAAGAATCTCAGAGCTTGAAGACCAAAACACAGAACTAACCCAAACTGTCAAAAGCATAGAAAAGAAGCTCAAAAAGACAGAACAAAACCTGCAAGAGATGAATGATCACTTCAAGAGACCAAACCTAAGAATAATTGGGCTTCCTGAGGCAGAAAGAGAAACCGAAGCCACACTGGAACAAACATTTCATGAAATCATTCAAGAAAACTTCCCTCATCTCATTAAGGATGAAAAAATTCAAACACAAGAGATCAGAGAACCCC
>NW_007263072.1:0-837 GCF_000164805.1 Carlito syrichta | reverse complement strand
CTTGGAAGACTGAGGGGGAAGAATCACTCAGCTCTGCAGCACAAGGCTGCAGGGGCCATGAGCATGACATTGCCCTCTAACCTGGGTGAGAGAGTGAGACTCTGGCTCAAAAAACAACAACAACAACAAAACAAACAGACTCAATTCCTAAGAACTAACATCATTTGGAGTAAGAATAGAAGTAGGCCAAAGAGTAAATCAGAATGAAACTAAGGAAAAAAATGATATCTTTTCTATGGATGAAATCTAGACCCACTTTATAACTATAGAGTGGACAAGTGATATGCATGAGTTCATACAAAACTCTCCACAAAACTGAACTTTCTTGATCTCTTAAGTACCTGACGGAATGTGAATATGTGGGGCTTAACCATAGAGGAAAGACAATGAAAATGAGTACAGGGACAGTGACCCTCAAAAGGGCGTTCTTTCTTTTCTCCTCTGTATCCCTAGCATTAAGCGTTTTTGTGGGTGACAGTCTAAACATAGAGGGATTTCTTTCTAGGGAGCCAAAGGTAATCCAGCTGACTCATTCCACAATGTATGAAACTTTAGTCCACCACTATGTGGCCATTTGAGGACATAGAGCATTTCATATTAAGTTAATAAATCACATGGTTTCAGAACTGAAAGAGACGTCAGAGAGCCTCTAATTCAATAGTCTTTTTTTGTTCATCTAGCTTGATCTTCTAACCAAGGATGAAATACCTCCAAAAGGTATGTGTCATCAGCTGGGCATGGTAGCACACGCCTGTAATTCCAGCTACTTGAAAGGCTGAGGTGGAAGGATCGCTGGAGCCCAGCGGGTCGAGGCTGCGGTGGCCGGGGGCAGCCACT
>NW_007263071.1:0-853 GCF_000164805.1 Carlito syrichta | reverse complement strand
GTATTTTCGGGTGACTCGGATGAGTTTTGTGATGGAACAAAAGGAATGATTGGGTTCATGGTGGAAGTTGCTCCCTATTGTTTGGTGTGGCTGGGGCTGGCACCTCAGGAAGGTTTTCTGAGCCGGGATGACTTATTGTTGATTTAAAGGAGTACCATTTTTATGAAATTTAGATAGGCATTTTTAGCCCAATGGAAACATTTTTGGTATTTGGTACACAAGGTTTTTGGTCGAGTAGACCCAGTCAATGGTGACAGTGTGTCATGGAAGCCGGCCATAACTTGCTTAGCTGAATAATTTCTCTTAAAGTATCTGACTTGACTACAGTTAAAGCAAGACTGTAATGAGATTTTTTTGTTTATTATTTATATATTTTTACTTATGTTATTTATGTATTGTTTATATTATTTATATATTGTTTGTATTGTTTATATATATTATTTATATTTATATTATTTATATATTGTTTATATTTATATTATTTATACTTTATATATTTTTTATATTATTTATATTACATATATATTGTTTATATTGTTTATATATATTGTTTATATTATTTATATATTTTTGTTTATTACTGTTTGAGTTTTTTGTATTTTTATAAGAAAAAAATATTGTAACTAAATCCAGGTTTTATTTTTGTATTTTTAATCTTTAAAAGAAAATATTAGAAAGAGATGTAGTAAAGGTGGCAAAAAGGAAGGTCTTTTTATCATTATCATCATCATTGTCTGATATAATCAATTATACTGTTGAGTTTTTCTATCAGTCTTATTTGTCTGACAAGTGTTATTAGTTTTTTAACAGCCAATTGCTTAACTAAAATTTTTATTGTCTCTTTATTAGTAAT
>NW_007263070.1:0-514 GCF_000164805.1 Carlito syrichta | reverse complement strand
CGGACTGGACAGTCTCGGATGCAGGAGCGGTGGCAGCGATCCCAGCAGATCTTCCCTGAAGCGGTTTGGTGTGGATCTCCTCCGGCCGGGTTGTGATGAGCTACCCGTGCCAGAGGCCGCAGCGGCGGCGGCGGCGACGGCGGCGGCGGCGGCGGCGATGGGAGCGCTGGTGGGGGGAGGGGCTGCGGCAGCCACGGGACAGTGCAATGCAGTAAAGCTGTCCAGTCAGTTGCGATGTTCCAGCGATAGTGATGGCCCAGCTCTGTCTGAAGAGCAGGCTGCAATGCTGGGGTCCCCAGCCTCCCGGGGCGAGAGTCAGAGACCCACTGCAGATCTCCCTTGTAGAGGGCTTCAGACACCGGGTTGCCTGGTCGCCATCTTGCCCGCTTGTGACTTTTAAATTAATACATGTTGGGAAGTGTGACACCTAAGGCTGAGTCACAAAGAACAGGAGCCAATGTGTATGAAATCTGATTATTGAGTGTGAGGGAGATCTGGCTGTGAAATCTGTCAC
>NW_007263069.1:0-787 GCF_000164805.1 Carlito syrichta | reverse complement strand
ATTCTCCCACTGCCCCAGCACAGGAGGTCGTTGGATTACTGACCATAATTCATTCAGTTGAAAAGTGAAATCCAATTCCAAACCTCAATACCACCAGGGTTGTTGTAAGCCCTTGGCACCCTTGACCTTCATAGGATTGAACTCAGCTCCACAGTTTCCTCACATGCCAGTGGGGACAGTTCTCTTGTCACAGAGATTGCTGACGGAACTGCCTGCCCTGAGCCCTGGCTGGGCAGAGGGGTGGGGAAGAATAGGACCTGCAGGGGCATGTCAGGGCGGATATGGCCTTGGGGTCTAGGCCTGTCCCCCAGGAGTGAGACGCCTGTTCACAGTGGGGGTGTAGGAACACATGTTTTCAGTCTTCATAGGCATAGCTGGGAAGGAACCATCTGGGGTCTTGTGCTAGTTCTGTGTGTAACTCTTTGAGGGCCCACTACACTGTTTTCTACAGCAGGGTACCATTTGGTGTTCTCACCAATGGTTCACAGAGCTTCCAGTTGCTCTACATCCTCGCCAGCACTTACTTTATTTTTTAACTAGAGCCATTCTGGTGCATATCATTGGTGTCTTATTGTGGTTTTGATTGTAATTTTGAGACCAGGCATAATGGCTCATGCCTGTAATCCCAGCGCTTTGGAAGGCTGAGGCGAGAGGATCACTTGAGGCCAGTAGTTTGAGACTGTAGTGAGCTATGGTCACACCACTGTACTCCAGCCTATCTCTGAAACAAAATTTTCCTTGTTGACATTGAGCATTTATCTGCTTATTGGTCAAATATCCTCTTTGA
>NW_007263068.1:0-649 GCF_000164805.1 Carlito syrichta | reverse complement strand
CCTGGCTAGCCAGCTGGTTAGCCAGCTGGCTTAACTAGCTAACTACCTAGCTAACCAACTGTTTATTGAGCTGCCTTAACTAGGTTACTTAACTAACTGCCTAACTGGTTAGCCAGTTGACTTAACTAGCTAGCTACCCAGCTAGGCAGCTGGCTAGCCAGCTGTCTTAACTTGCTGACTTAACTAGCTGGCAAGCTAACTTAAGTAGCTGACTTAACCAACAAGTTAGTCTTAACTTGCTGACTTAACTAGCTGGCAAGCTAACTTAAGTAGCTGACTTAACCAGCAAGTTACCTAACTTGTCATCTGGCTTAACTAGCTGGCTTAAAATGCTAGCTACCTAGATAGCTATATAGCTAGCCAGCTGACTTAACTAGCTGACTTAACGAGTTACCTAGCTGACATAGTTTGCTGACATATATAGCTAGATTCCTATGTAACAAGCTGACTAAACTAGCAGAAATAACTAGCTATCCAGATGCCTAGCCATCTCATTTAACTAGCTTTTTAACTAGCGAGCCAGATGGATAGCCAACAGACTTAACGAGCTGACTTAACTAGTTAGGCAGCAGGGTGCCAGTTGACTTAACTAGCTGACTTAACCAGGTAGTCATCTGGCTAGCCAGGTGACTTAACTAGCTGGCTATAT
>NW_007263067.1:0-502 GCF_000164805.1 Carlito syrichta | reverse complement strand
GGTGAAACAACATTCTGAAAAACCAGTATACCAGGAAGTAATACCAGGAAATGACAGGTAAAAATCTAAGAGGAAAAAACAGTTTAGAAAGAAAAGTGATTTAAAGTAATTCTGCTGTATGTTTTTCATAAAATAAAATAAGCTCAATATTGAAAATCCTGATTGTCTTATAATACATTGGTTACTATTCATATGTATATGCTTGATGTCAAATCCTTGTCTGTGAGGCAAGCTTCTGAATAGGCCTTTATAGGCCTCAGCCATAAGATTCCATATGTTGGCTCCCAACATCACACTATCAAAAAAAAAAATCAACAGGTTTAAACTGAACATTTTCTCACTCTTCATTAGCTTCTTGCATTCCTAATGCATGAACAACGCTTTGGGATGTATAGTTTAAATAGTTTCAAATCCTATTTGGACACATGAGGGGTAATATACATCTACTCAGCAGTTATGAATAGAACTAACACGTGAGAATTAGAGAGTGATATAAAACACA
>NW_007263066.1:0-792 GCF_000164805.1 Carlito syrichta | reverse complement strand
TTAATGGATATTTATCAACATTTTTCTGTCGATCTAAGACATCTCTAATTATATTTCATAATGCAGAAGTATCTACAGGCACTCATTCCAGACCGTGGATTGTGTAATACACTTTCAATTTTTCCCCAAACCTTGTCCATGTTTCTAGATTAACGATGCCTTCTTCAAGGAACCAGGGGCACTATACTTGCATAAATTGTAGAAAATGAGATAATCGTGTAGAGGAATCTTTAATTTCTCTTTTAGAAAGCATATGCATCAAAATACTTATGAACAACTTTAGATTCACTGTGATCCATGATCGTTTCACAGCTCTAAAACTGCTTACACTTTCTAACTCTACCAGTCTCTACAGAGGGTTCTGAAGCACCCTAAGTAAGTATCCCTTCTGATTAAAGGAAGACTTAAATTCAGGTTCCTGTTTGGTCACCACTTGCCAGAGTCCAGCTCCAGCAGGTGAGGGTTACCTGAAGTAGGAATGTCATCGGCTTATGTGAAAAGTTGAACACTGACTCTGTTGTTAAGTAATACAGATGCCAATTTATTTTGCTTTTCAAGTTCTTTGTATATTTTTAGTTACATAGAGTTTGACCTTCAAACCCAGATGTATTTATTTTGTTTTGATTATTGTTCTAACCATGGTGAAACACTGTCTTCCCTCAAATTTGTTACAATGTATCCACTAGAATTTTTCACAATGTTTTCTGTAATTATTAACCCTTACCATCTAAACTTTTAACAACTTAATGTCTATCTTATTATTTCCCAATATTTTATTTTTGAAAATATAAT
>NW_007263065.1:0-726 GCF_000164805.1 Carlito syrichta | reverse complement strand
TCATAAAGACATAGACTAAACTTTGAACCGAGGGTATTTTGAACTGTCCTTCACAGCAGATCAGGGGAACTGACCCTAACTGCAAAATAATTTTCCAGCTTGGAAAAAAAAAAAAAAAAAAAAAAAAAAACGAGAAATCAGACCTGAAAGGACATTGGACTTAAACGAAATGTCTCAGAGTGTGCTTCATTGATTCTATTAGTTTAATGACTTAATTCTATTCCTACTGTATTGTTCCCTTTTTTCTCTTTTCCCTTTCCTTTTCTTCTCTTTTATTCTGTCTGTGAACCAGGTCTTTGTATAGAGGAACAGCACACTAATAAGATGGTTGGATAGCTGGTATGCTAGCATCACTATATGTTTTATTTTTGTTTGTATGAGAGTTGGTTCGACTGTAGCGGTGGTCTATTGTTTTTATCTGTTTCAGTATAGGCCTCTCTCTCTATTTGTTGGCACACTCGTTTGTTTCCCCCTTTACTCCTCTATCTCTCCACTCCCCTTTTCAACCCACTATCTGCTCCATTCTTTCCCCTCTGCTAACCACATTTTATTTCAGGGAGTAAACCTACAGCCCCACTGCCCTGGAAAGATTCCAGGGCAGTGGGAAGTGGGTTCCACATTATCCACACGCCTGTCAGCGAATACCAGGACCTGCAGACAGATTTTGAATCACAGCTCTCCCCTTAAGTACATCTCAAAACTGCAAAAAGGACCACCTCCAACCGA
>NW_007263064.1:0-481 GCF_000164805.1 Carlito syrichta | reverse complement strand
GGAGAGGAATGGAATGGAGAGGAATGGAAAGGAATGGAGAGAAAATAAGTGGAGTGGAAGGGAAATGAGAGAAATGAAAAGGAATGGAGTGGAATTGAATGAAGAAAAATGGAATGGAATGGAGAGGAATGAAGTAGGAATGTAGAGGAAGGGAATGGAGTGGAGTAGTATGGATTGGAATGAATGGAATGGAATGGAGAGGAATGGAATGGAATGGAATGGAATGTAAACTAATGGAGAGAAATGGAATGAAAAGGTGAGGAATGAAATGAATTGCAATGAAATCGAAGGGAATGGAATAGTGAGGAATGGAATGGAATGGAGAGGAATGGAATGGAAAGGAATGGAATGAAGTGTAATGGAGAGAAATGGAGATGAATAAAATGGATTATAATACAATGGAATGGAGAGGAATAGATTGTACTTGAATGGAATGGAATGGAATGGAGGGGATTGGAATGCCATTAAATGGATGGAATGC
>NW_007263063.1:0-327 GCF_000164805.1 Carlito syrichta | reverse complement strand
AGTCGACTAGTCCACTAATAAGCCCACTAACTAGCCGACTAACTAGTTCACTAACTAGTAGAGTAATCCACTAACTAGACCACTAACTAGTCAAGTAGTCCACTAGCTAGTACACTAACTAATCAAGTAGTCCACTAACTAGTCCACTAACTAGTCGTCTAGTTCACTAACTCATCGATTAGTTCACTAACTAGTCGACTATTCCCCTAACTAGACCCCTAGTCAACTAACAAGTCAAATAATTAGTCTACTAACTAGTCCACTATGTAGTCCACTAACTAGTCGAGTAGTCCACTACCTAGTCTACTAGTCCATTAACAAGTCCTT
>NW_007263062.1:0-339 GCF_000164805.1 Carlito syrichta | reverse complement strand
GAGTGGAATTGTTTAAAATTTAATGGAATGGAATAGAATCAAATGGAGAGGAATGGATTGGAATGGAGGGGATAAAACGGAATGGAGAGTGATGAAATGGAGTTTTATTAAATGGAATGTAATGGATAAATCACAGTGAAATGGAATTGAGAGGAATGGACTGGAGTGAAATGAAGAGGAATGGAATGGAGAGAAATGGAATTTAGTGGAATGAAATTGAATGGAGAGGAACAGAATGGAATGGAAAGGAATGATATTGAGAGGAATGGAATGAAAATGAAAGGTACGGAAAGGAGTGGAAGGTACTGGAATGTAATATAAAGTAATGCAATGAAATGG
>NW_007263061.1:0-657 GCF_000164805.1 Carlito syrichta | reverse complement strand
TTAGTCAGCAGGTTGAGTCAGGTTGTTAGTTGCTAATGGGTTAATTCAGCATGTGAGTCAGCTAGCTAGCTAGTTAGCAAATGGGTTGAGTCACTGGTTGAGTAGGCCTAGCTAGCTAGTTGGCTAACGAGTTAAGTCAGTGGGTTGAGTCAGCTAGCCAGCTCTTTAGCTAATGACATAAGTCAGATGATTAAGTCACCTAGGTAGCACATAAGAAAGCGATTAAGCTAACTAGTTTTCTTGCTGCTTATGTCAGCTAGCTATCAAGGTAGTTAACTATTTAAGTCAGTTTGTTAACTAGGTAGCTAGCTAGTTAGCGAACTATTTAAGTGAGCTGGTTAACTAGGTAGCTAGCTAGTTAGCTAACTATTTAAGTCCGCTGGCTAGCTAGGTAGCTACTAGTTAAGTCACCTACTTAAGTCAGCTGGCTAGCCAGCTGGCTACCTAGGTAATGAGCTAGTTATGTCAGTTGCCTAGCCAGCTGAATAGCTGGTTAATTCTGCTAGTTTAGATAGCTTGCACTCCGGTCTGGTTGACAGAATGAGACTCTAACTCAAAAAAAAGATAGCTTGCTGGCCAACTGGCTAGTTAGGAAGCTAGCTAGTTAAGTCAGATAGATAGCTACCTGTCTAGCTATTGATGTTACCAAGTTAAGTC
>NW_007263060.1:0-856 GCF_000164805.1 Carlito syrichta | reverse complement strand
CTACATGTCCAGATACATGCTATTTTTTCCTCTAAAATCATGACCAGCAATATTACAGATGGTGGTTATTCCATTAGTCTGGGCCCCAGAATAAGGATGGCATAGAGAAGAGCCCAGTCAACCAACAAAAACTATGAGGAGAAACAAGCTTCTGCCAGTTCAACCACTGTAGCTTTTTGAGTTATTTCGTTGACATTTATATATAATTTTATTTCTCCAGAATAAGTTAATATTTTTATTTCAGTAACTTTAGAGGTACAAGTGGTTTTGATTATATGAAAATATTGTATAGTGGTGAAGAGGTCTGTGTTTTAAGTGTACTTGTCACTCCCATTAGTGCACGTTGTATCTGATAGGTGATTTTTCAGCCTCCATCCTCCCCTTCTAAAACTCCAATGTCTACTATACCACTTCATATGCTTTGTGGACTTCCAGGTGGACAATCAGCACTGGAGTCATCTGGCAGAATTCGCTGGGAACAGGTAAAAACCACCACCGATATGTCCACTACTGCTTGTTTCCAATGGGCTCAAGCTAGGTGGAATAATGGCTGAAACTGACAGAGCATCATTTTATACTGAAACAATGTACCAAAGGCCCAAAGAGTCGCTGTGAGTGGGGAGGTCATGAGACTTTGTCCTCACGTGTACAGGCCTCCATGGTCTGCCTTGCTCTTGGCAGCCTGTGTAGTTCTTGTGATTATCTTTTCTTAGGGTAAGTGAGCCTTCCCATCAATAAAGCATCTAGTAAACGCATCTTTGTAACACTGCTTTTCCAAAAATGATACCGAAGTTAAGAATACACAAAGATAAGGCAGCAGCATCACATGAGAGAAGAGGCCCAGACCAGTAGGGTG
>NW_007263059.1:0-393 GCF_000164805.1 Carlito syrichta | reverse complement strand
CCATTCCTTTCCATGATATTCGTCTCCATTTCTTTCCATTCCATTCCTCTCCATTCCATTCCATTGTTCTCCCTGCATTCCATTCAATTCCAATCTGCTCCATTCCCTTCCTCTTCATTTTATTCCTTTTATCTCCATTCCATTCCAGTCTTCTGCATTCCATTCCTTTCCTTTCCTTTCCATTCCATTCCATTCCTCTTCATTTCACTCCATTCCATTCCCCTTCATTCCATTTCACTACATTCCATTTCATCCCACTCCATTCCGTTCTATTCCATTCCATTCCTTTCCCTTTAACTCCTCTCCCCTCCATTCCTCTCCATTCCATTCCATTCCATTCCACTCCATTGCAATCCATTCCGTTCCATTCCATACCATGCCATTTTACTCGAT
>NW_007263058.1:0-374 GCF_000164805.1 Carlito syrichta | reverse complement strand
GCAGGGCGCGGCTGCTGGGAGAGAGGGCTGGGCGGGGCCATAGCCAGGCTGAAGGCGGCTGGGGACGGTGGTGCGCCTCACCTCCGGCTTGGGCTGCTCCCACCAGGAGGAGGGCAGAGCGGCCAGACCGAGGCGCGGAGGAGACGGAGCAGCATGTTGGTAATGACCAGTGTGGCACAAGCAGAAGTGTAAATTAGTATCACCTTCTTGGAGACCAATTTAGCAATATCTGACAACATTAAAATGCACATATTCACGTCTAGAATTATGTTGTGCAGAAAAACTCAACAAAGATCTATGTGCCACAGTGTTCAATGTAGTATGGCATGTGATAGAGAAAAATCAGAAGCAAGACAATGGCCATCAGAGAGGAT
>NW_007263057.1:0-343 GCF_000164805.1 Carlito syrichta | reverse complement strand
TGAGTGAATGGTTCAACTCAGAATTGATGACACAGTGATAAGCACTCAATTGCAGTGGGAGTACCAATGACTAGCCGTCCTATGTGGTGCATGCTTTTGTGACTGGCCATCCTCTGCCCATACTCTTTGATAGGTGTCTCACTGGGCCTTTTCCATAATGAATATGCTGTTCTCTGTGATTGGTGTCCCAGTGACTGTGCCTTCTCTATAATGTATGCCCCGTGATTGGGGGTACCCTGTGATTGGCATTCCAGTGATTTATCATCAAATAATTGGGTACCTGAGTGAATAGCCTGCCTCGGTGATGGGTGTTACAGAGACATGTCATCCTTCATAATGGGTG
>NW_007263056.1:0-423 GCF_000164805.1 Carlito syrichta | reverse complement strand
CTCCTGTGGAAGTTGTGCCCCATTAACTGCCCTTTTCTGTGATGGGTTCTTCAGTGAGTAGCCTCCTCTGCTATTGGTACCCCAGAGACTATACCTTCACTATAGTGAGTTGTCCAATGTCAAGGCTTTCTCTTTCATCAGTGCAACAGTTACTAGATCCCCTCAGTGATGTGTTTCCCATTGACTCCACCTCCTCTATGTTTGGTTCACAGTGAGTGGACGTACTTCATGATCAGTGTCCAAAAATGGCTCTCTTAATAAAGAGTGTCCCAGTGACTGGAACTTTTTTGTAATTGCCGCCTCAGCTACTGAACTTATTTTGCGATTGATGCCTCAAAGACTGGGTCTTCTCTGTTTGCCACGCTCGACTGTGATGGGTGCCCCAGTGGCTGTGTCTCCTCCTGATATGTGATCTGTGAGTGG
>NW_007263055.1:0-677 GCF_000164805.1 Carlito syrichta | reverse complement strand
ATAATAGTTAGATGGGATCATGAAAAAGATGCTATTATTACAGATAATTCACCAATTAGGTTAATAGTTGGGGGAGGGCTAGGTTAGTTAGGCTAGCAAGAAGTCATCATGTTGTTGCAAGAGGTAGGAGGGTTTGAAGTCCACGGGCTAGGGCTATTGTTCGGCTGTGGATGCGTTCATAGTTTGTGTTTGCTAGGCAGAATAATAGGGAAGAGGTAAGGCCACGGGCAATTATGAGTGCTGCAGCTCCAATGAAACTTCATGGGGTTTGAATAAGGGTTGCTACAACAACAAGTGCTATGTGGCTGACTGAGGAGTAGGCAATGAGTGGTTTGAGATCTGTTTGGCGCAGGCAGATAGAGCTGGTGATAATCATGCCTCACAAGGAGAGTATGAGGAAAGGGTAGGCTATGTATTCTGTTAATGGATCTAGGATGATTGTTACTCGTATTATTCCGTATCCTCCGAGTTTTAGTAAGATTGCTGCAAGGACTATCAAGCCTGCGATCGGGGCTTCAACATGGGCTTTGGGTAATCACAGGTGAAGTCCACATTAAGGTATTTTTACTATAAAAGCTAGTATGCAAGCTAATCAGAGAATGCTATTTGATCAGGAGTTAGAGAGGTTCTGTATAGTAAGGGAATTAATTATTATGTTTAATGTTCCTAGGAGATTT
>NW_007263054.1:0-981 GCF_000164805.1 Carlito syrichta | reverse complement strand
GCACAGGATCATAAACAATTAAATGGAAGGGGCACTTGATGGCCACTCCGTTTTCCCAGTGAAAATGTCAGTTTTGCAGACTATTTTTAATATTTATTTTTGCTTTTTTAAAGAGCTTGAATAGTCATGGCGCTTTGAGTTCTCCTTTGAATCAGCTGTAATATCTTAGGTTTTGGTTTTTTTTTTTGAGTTGGAGTCTCACTCTGTCACCCAGACCCAGAAAAAAATATTTTTTTTTATGTGGTAAAGGATAGTTGAAGAGGAAAATGCGGTAGTATCACTGTGGCAAAACATTAAGAGTTTTTGAGGAACATGGACCCGGATACTTCATAGGAGGACCAACATCTGTGTTAACTTTAAAGAGAATTAAAATCAAATAACATTGTGAGTGAAGGAAACCAAGAACACAAGCTGACAAGATTTGTGTTCTTTGACTTATGTTGAAGGAAATAAGCCTACATTTCCCTTGTCTTCCCTGATGTTTTAGTTGCATTTATATGGATAGCCAAGGGGTGCCAAGTCTGGCCCCCAAACCTGCTCATCCTAAGTGATTGCCTTGCTTAGCATAGATGTTAAGATATGCATAGTTTAGTCATTGATACTTACTCTGCTTGTGTGATTTAACTCAGATATTAACATATCCTGCCTGTATGGTTTTGCCTTCCTTTGTGAGAAATTTGTCCTATACAAGAGGCATGGGATAAAACTGAAAAGTTCTCTCTCTTTCTCTTTCTCTCTCTCAGCTACCTGGGAGAGGACCCTCCCAATCCTGCTGTTTCTCTGTCTCTTTTTTTTCTCATTCTCTCCCCCCAACTCAGACCCTGATCAGCGGAGACTGGACCTCCGCATCTGAGCACAGGCTGGTATTTTTGTACAAAAATGTGATAGAGCAGTGTGAAAAGTGTGTCCTGGACTTAATTCATAGCAGCTAGGAATTAAACTATCCAGGAAAGTGGAAGAGAACAGTGGCCAACAATGACC
>NW_007263053.1:0-792 GCF_000164805.1 Carlito syrichta | reverse complement strand
TACCTAACTTTTAACTGTACCCCACAACTTCATAATAAAAAATAAATAAATAAAAAAGAAAAGTGTGCAAAACACGTGATTGGACACTTTTCATAAGAAGAGATATGGACAGCCAGAGACATATGAAAATTGCTCAGCCTCACTCATCATCAAAGAAATGCAAATGAGACCACTTTGAAATACCACATATCCCCTGTAAGACTAGCCATCATTAATAAAACAAACAATAACAGAGGCTGGTAAGGATTTGGTAAAAAATAAATTCTTCTACACTGCATGTGGACTGAAAGTAGAGCAACATCTTTGGAAAAGAGAGTCGTGGTTTCTAAAGGGACAAGGTATTGACCTACCATATGTCTCAGTAATTCCCCTATAGAGAATATACCTGGAGGAACTCAAAGCATTTTACCAAAAAGATACATGCACAATATGCTTTTTGAAGCTCTAATCGCAATTGCAAACAACATGATACCAACCATGTTGCCCATCAAAGCTGGAATGGAAAAAAATAAAAGTGGTATATACACAGTGGAATATTATGCAGCCTAAAAAAGGAAAGATAAACGGATTTTACAAAACGTTTGATATGAGGTAGGTCGTTTTCAGTGATTTATCACAGAAAAAAGAACAGAGTTCCATATGTACTCACTCATGAGCTGAACTTGATCACTTATAGTGCAGTAAGAAAGTGATTGGCAGTCGTGAATAATTGTTTAGGGGGAGGGGTGAGATTGGCTGTGGAGGGATACTGCTAAGGAAGCAAGGGGCATACCTCAATAACCAGGGACCCTA
>NW_007263052.1:0-602 GCF_000164805.1 Carlito syrichta | reverse complement strand
CTCCGAGCCCTGGGAGCACCGACATCCGCGCACACCTGGCTCGGTCGGGAGTACCCGGGAGGCGCTGTGCCTGGCCCTGCCCGAGCGCGGGAGCCGCCGCCACCGCCACAGATCAGGTGTAGGGTTAGGGGCGGGAGGGGGGCTCCGCCCTGCGTGGGCCGCGGGCACACACCGGCGAGGTTGGGGGCGGGGCTCCCTCGCCGCCCAGAGGACTCGGCACGACCGGGTTCCGGATCCCCGCCCCGCCTCTCCTACCCGCCCCCGCGAAACGAGGCAGAAGAGAAAGTCCCTGAGTTTTGCAGAGCCGGGTTCATTCCGCCGATTATCACAAACGCAGTTGGCTCCGACTGAGCGTTTTATTTTTTATTTTATTTTTGAATTTTTAATTTTTTTGAGTTGGAGTCTCACTCTGTCGCCCAGACTGGGGTGAAGTGGCCGCTCCCGGCCACCGCAGCCTCGACCTGCTGGGTTCCAGCGATCCTTCCAGCTCAGCCTTACAAGTAGCTGGAACTACAGGTGTGCGCTACCACGCCCGGCTAATTTTTTTATTTATTGTAGAGATGAGGTCTCGCCTGCCCAGGCAGGTCTCGAACCCGCGGGCT
>NW_007263051.1:0-735 GCF_000164805.1 Carlito syrichta | reverse complement strand
TCACCCAGACCCAGAAAAAAATATTTTTTTCTATGTGGTAAAGGATAGTTGAAGAGGAAAATGCAGTAGTATCACTGTGGCAAAACATTAAGAGTTTCTGAGGAACATGGACCCGGATACTTCATAGGAGGACCAACATCTGTGTTAACTTTAAAGAGAATTAAAATCAAATAACATTCTGAGTGAAGGAAACCAAGAACACAAGCTGACAAGATTTGTGTTCTTTGACTTATGTTGAAGGAACTAAGCCTACATTTCCCTTGTCTTCCCTGATGTTTTAGTTGCATTTCTATGGATAGCCAAGGGGTGCCAAGTCTGGCCCCCAAACCTGCTCATCCTAAGTGATTGCCTTGCTTAGCATAGATGTTAAGATATGCATAGTTTAGTCATTGATACTTACTCTGCTTGTGTGATTTAACTCAGATATTAACATATCCTGCCTGTATGGTTTTGCCTTCCTTTGTGAGAAATTTGTCCTATACAAGAGGCATGGGATAAAACTGAAAAGTTCTCTCTCTTTCTCTTTCTCTCTCTCAGCTACCTGGGAGAGGACCCTCCCAATCCTGCTGTTTCTCTGTCTCTTTTTTTTCTCATTCTCTCCCCCCAACTCAGACCCTGATCAGCGGAGACTGGACCTCCGCATCTGAGCACAGGCTGGTATTTTTGTACAAAAATGTGATAGAGCAGTGTGAAAAGTGTGTCCTGGACTTAATTCATAGCAGCTAGGAATTAAAC
>NW_007263050.1:0-963 GCF_000164805.1 Carlito syrichta | reverse complement strand
TTAGTAGACCAGGATTGGTTTTCAGCAACCATCATGTCTTGAGTTTTCTGATGCAATTTAGTAAGGTCCATGTTTAAGTCCGAATTATTCCAAATTTCAAGAATATGATTTTTAATTTTGGCCCATGTGTGGACAGATGTATTTACCTCTAAAGGAGTGAGGCACTTAATTCAGAGTTTATACATTTAAACTCAGAGTAACATCGAAGAACCAACCTAATATTTAAAGTCACAAATTTTTTTCCTATAGCTAGAACCGCCGCTTCCAAAGCATTAACGTTGTTCTCTAGCTTGTGATCAATAATCTTTTGGGTAGTTAAGGCTATAGAAACATTCGTAGATAACTGATCAGGGAAGGTAGTTGTATGGACACCCTGAGCTAAAGCCACAACAGAAACTGCTACCAAAGTAGCAACAGCTATTAGGGTTTTAATTCCCAAGACTACAGTGGACAAAAACCTTTTTTGTCTTTTATTCATAAGATAATTGACTTCATACAACGTTGGTAAACCACACTCATCATATCAGCGAGATGACAGTTGTACTGGAACCATTAAATAGGGAGGTTGTTTTAAGATTACAAATCCCTTATAAAAGGCATGAGTTAAACAATAGTTAAAAGACATTTCGCACAAGACACCTTATAAACATTATTGTGATAGTCAATTGTAACAGTTTGTTATCCATTCCATAAAATAAAAACATAAAGGGATTGAAAGTAGGCCCTTATTTTGTAGGTATGAAATAACAATTTGTTTATTTCTGATAGGAGTTGTTATAGTTTTTCACTATGTATAAATAGTCCACTTTTGATCCATAAATGCTCTCTCTCCACTCTGGATAACCAGTGTCTCGTTGGATGAGTAACCAGTCCTTCTCGGTATTGTTAAGAGAGCAAATGAGTATGTTAGATGGGGGCGAAGTTCTTGTGACATGACGCGGGAGGTTACCATTTCTCCTGTTT
>NW_007263049.1:0-335 GCF_000164805.1 Carlito syrichta | reverse complement strand
CTTAACAAAAGAAATAAAGCAGGAGGTATCACACTTCCAGAATTTAAACTTTATTATAAGGCTACAATAATTAAAACAACCTGGTATTGTTACAAGAACACTCATAAGCCGGACTCGGTGGCTCAGTTTGTAATCCTGTGCCTTTGGGACGCTGAGGTGAGTGAATTTCCTGAGCCCATGGGTTCAAGACCTGCCTGGGCAGCGAGACCTCATCTGTACAATAAATAAAAAAATTAGCCAGGCATGGTAGCGCATGCCTATATTTCCTACTTGGAAGGCTGAGGCAGAAGGATTGCAGGAGCCCAGCAGGTCGAGGCTGTGGTGGCCGGGGGCAG
>NW_007263048.1:0-665 GCF_000164805.1 Carlito syrichta | reverse complement strand
GGATTTTATGGATAGGGAGGGACAGAACAATGGAAAATGTCTAACTGCTGAAGATTAAACATAAAACAAAATGCTAGAAAAGATATAAGTCAGGAATCCTGATTATTCAACTAGGATTTAGTTTACTTGGTCTCATAATGATATGAAGACAGGTGATCTGATGCAAGCTTAGAAAGATGGTGAAAATCTGTATTTAATGTATTTTATTCACAGACCCATGTTAAGTCAGCCTGTCTTGACATGGTGGTTGTTTTGGATGACATAGACGGTACCCAGAGAGCTGATAGAGGAGCCAGATGCCAAGAAAGTGGCAAGTGTAGCCCGTTCATCTGCCAGAGTGATGCCAACAGCTTTTGTCAAGCCCAGAATATATGTGGAGACACTTGCAGAGGCGCGCACGCTCACTCATTTTCTTGTGGCTTAAAAATAGGCTCTTAGTCACCTGACTCTCAAATGTTGGATGAGGATCCAACTGTCTTGGTCCGTTCTTGGGACCAGACGGTATTTGACTGATATTCTAGACTCTGGGGAAGGAAAAACAGATAAGATGTGTCCCCAGGCTCCCCAAGGAGCTTGGTATAGTGAGATGGACAGACACAAACACTGACAATAGGACAGGGTGGTGGACGGAGGAGGTCAGAAGTAAGCCAAGGGAACCCAGAAGG
>NW_007263047.1:0-556 GCF_000164805.1 Carlito syrichta | reverse complement strand
CAGGGTTCACCTTAAGACCAGAGTTATATCCAAAATATGGCAAAGAAGATTCTTTTTGTCCTGGAATCTGGCCTTAGTGAAAAAGAGGAACCTAACCGACTTGGAGTGCCCGATACCCGTTTACAACTTTCAAGAAGACCAGAATGTTGCTGGAGTCCTGAAATGACCGAATCGTTATATCTGCATTTTAAATTGCTCTGAAACATTTGGAGAGCTCGAAGCCCTGTTTTTTGTTTGTCCCATACCAGACACCCTGGGAATTTTTTGGATTGAAGACGCATACAACAGAGTTTCTTTTCCGTCCTTAGTTAGGGTCCATATAGTAGTCCTGTATGTTAGGAGTCTCTTTCCCTAGATTCCTGTTTTGAAACCCTTATTCTTGTTTAGCCCTTAGTAAGACACCATGTAGATTTTTTTTTATCTCTGCTTTCATTTCCTTTTTTAATATTTTCTTTAATATGAAGTTGCGGGGTACAGTTAAGGTTTAGGTATACAATTGCGTTTCATTCAGGCACCCTGTTGATATAGGGTGTTTCCCCATTCCTAGACATATATT
>NW_007263046.1:0-874 GCF_000164805.1 Carlito syrichta | reverse complement strand
CCACCCATTTATGTGTCTGTCTCCACACTGGAATACATGAGCTCCACCAGGGCAGAGACCACGCCTGACTAATTTCTTTATTACTAGAACCGAGCACAGTTTCAGGTTAATAGAGGAACCGAAATAAATTTTGGTTGAATGCATGGTAGATGAAACACACACACACAGTCTCTCTCCTCTCTCTCTCTCTCTCTCTCTCTCTCTCTCTCTGATGGATTAAGGGGTTTTACCGGAAGATATAGCTCCTAGACTAGCTAATGCCCCAGTTGAGTTGCTATATGTGCCTGCCCTGAAAACAGCAAGGCTTAGGGATATAAAGAACTTGAATAAAGGATGATTACATTTGAAGTGCAAAAAGAAACTGGAGCATAGCATAAGGTTATTCACGGAAGCAGAAAAACAAACACAACTCGTGAAATGTGTAAGTAATGACAGAAAGGAAAAAAGAAACAGACATTTATTGACCATTTTGATCAGCAAGCCAGGAAAGTGTGAGATATTTGAAGTATGTTAACTTATTTTATTATAACAAAAGTCCTTCTTAGATAGGTATTAATGACCCCTAAAAATGTGAAAACTGAAAGTGAGGAAGTGCAAGTAACATATCCCTGTTGTAACACAGTAACCCCAAATCTGAGAGGGCTTCTGCATAATGTTTATCTGTTCCAAAGAAGTCACCCTGAGTCCTAGCAGGAAAAGACATCAGTTTATTAAAACCTACAGGAGATGGCCAGGCACAGTGTTTCAGCCTGTAATCCCAGCACTTTGGGAGGCTGAGGTGAGAGGATTGCCTGAGCCCTGGGTTGGAGACCAGTCTGGGCAACTTGGTGAGACCTGGTCTCTACAATAAGTTAAAAAAAAAAGCCAGGCATGA
>NW_007263045.1:0-904 GCF_000164805.1 Carlito syrichta | reverse complement strand
ACTTGGATGTAACTTAGGTCTTAAGATGAAGTTGGTAATCCTTAAATTTCCTTTTGTACTTTACTTGCAGAGGAGTAGAGAGTTTTACACTTGCCCAATATTTAGTACGAATTATTAAAGTATAACCAGGATTCATGGATTCCACATCCCTAGGAAACATCTGGGCATCTGCATTTTTGTACACAGAGTTTTGGAATCCACATAGATAGGGAAAATCAGGGAATCTTGCTGAGAACAGAAAGGGAATCCGGTTCTTGGAGTTCTCAATCGCTTATATCTACAAAGTTTCTTGATAAGGTTTAATCAGCAATCTGGGCTTCTATGTCGCCACATTTTAGTGATTCTTTCGAAAAGGAACCAGGAATCTTGAGTTCCAATTCCACAATAACTTTTTGGGAGTCTTTTTCTTGATATCCAAGCAACTGGAATTCTAGGTCATCAGGAAATATCTTGGCGTCTTGCTAAGAATGAAACAAGAATTTCAGTAATGGGAGTCCTCATATACAGAACACTACACGACCTGTTGCTACGGAAGCATATGGAATCTTTCTTACACGAGTCCTCCATCCCAAAAACCTACACAACGTCTTGCTAACAGATAACCACCATTCAGGTTTTGGAAGTAGTAATCTGGATAATGGGAGTCCTCATATACAGGAAACTGCACTGTCTATTGTTAAAGGAGAATAAAGAATCTGGTTTACACTTGTCCTCCATCCCAATAAAACTTCAGGTTTTCTTGCTAAGGGCTAAACACGAAGTTGGGTTTTTGAAGCATAAACTAGGGAAATGAAATCCTCATATACAGGCAACTGCACTGAATTTTCTTAAGAAAGAATAATGAATGTGTTTGACATGTTTTCTCCATCTCCAAAAAAGTATACGGCGTCTTCCTAAGATCAAT
>NW_007263044.1:0-317 GCF_000164805.1 Carlito syrichta | reverse complement strand
GGGGCTCTATGAGGGCCCTGGGGTGAGAAGTCTGGAGCCTTTCTGGTCCCGGCACTTCCAGAGGGCCTTGGGGTGTGAGGGTTGAGGCCCTTCTGGGCCAGGGGTTCCTGGAGTGCCCCGGTTTTCAAGACCTGAGGCTCTCGGAAGGCCCAAGGGTGAGAGGGCAGGGGCTCTGTGTCCAAGACTCCAGGAGGGTTTTGAAGCGAAAAGGTCGAAGGGCCTTTCTCAGCCTTGGGCTCAAGGAAAAACCCGGGGTATGAGTGCTGGAACCATTCTTAAACTTTGGCTCCAAGAGGGACCAGGAGTTAGAGGCCCTT
>NW_007263043.1:0-349 GCF_000164805.1 Carlito syrichta | reverse complement strand
CAGCATGCTAGCTGGTTAAGTCAACTAGTTAAGTCAGTTGGCTCGCCAGCTGGCTAGCTAATTACCAAGCTATTTAAGAAAGCTGTCCAGCCAGTTGGCTAGCTAGTTAAGTCAGTTAGTTAATTTATCTGGCTTTCCAGCTGGCTAGGTAGGTAGCTAGCTAGTTAAGTCAGCTAGCTAGCCAGCTGGCTAGCTGGTTAAGTCAGCTTGTTAATCAGCTGGCCAGTCAGCTGGCTAACTAGTTAAATCAGAGAGATAAGTCAGCTCGCTTGCTAGTTGAGTCAGTTAGTTAAGTCTGCTGGCTAGCTAGCTACCTATCTTGGTAGTTAACTAATTAAATCAGTTGAGT
>NW_007263042.1:0-308 GCF_000164805.1 Carlito syrichta | reverse complement strand
TGACTCAGAGTTCAAGACCAGTAAGAAGTATTGGATGTCAATGAAATAGAAAACCTGTGATAGCAGCAGTTTGGGAGGCCTAGGCTGAAATGATGGCCTGAGTTGGGCAGTTTGAGAGCAGCCTGGGCAACCTAGTGAGGAAAGAAAAAAGAAAAAAGAAAGAAAGAGAGAGAGAGAAAGAAGGAAGAAAGGAAGGAAGGAAGGAAGGAAGGAAGGAAGGAAGGAAGGAAGGAAGGAAGGAAAGAAGGAAGGAAGGAAGGAAGGAAAGAAAGAAAGAAAGAAAGAAAGAAAGAAAGAAAGCCATTCTC
>NW_007263041.1:0-1245 GCF_000164805.1 Carlito syrichta | reverse complement strand
TCACAGCTGAATCAGGGTAAGGGGGTGGATCGCCTGGAACTCAGCACTCGTCAGGTCCCTCTCAAGTTTGTGCTCTCAGGATATTCCCTTTGGCCACGATCAAGACCTGAGTAGTTGATCTGCCAGTCACAGAGATGAGCTCTGTTGGTCCACAACGAGCAAGTCAGAGCCCTTCCTTGCCCCGCCTTCAATATGGTGGTGGGGTGCCTCTCTTGTCCTCTTCCGTGGGAACTTGCCTCTGGACTCTGTCTGCAACCCCTTCCAGCACCCTGCAAAGTGCTAAGTGATGAGGCAAAGCCTGGAGCAGTCTGTCTCCTGCTTTAATGGTGAGGGAGCACCTGGGCTAATAGTGTCTCCCTGCCGCTTTTTCCAAAGGAATCCTCTGTTTTGAAAAAACAATGGTGCTACGCTTCTGGGACCCAGGAAAAGCCATGGACAATGTAGAGAAGTTGCAGCACCTGCTGTTGCACAAGGGGCCTGGCCACCTGCTCATGAGCCCCACTTAGAGTTTCTCCCAGAGTTTTCTTGCCTGGGAAGGTTTGCTGATTTAAAAAAAAAAAAAAGGAGGGGGGGCAAGATGGCGACCTGGCAACCCGGTGTCTGAAGCCCTCTGCAAGGGAGATCTGCAGTGGGTCTCTGACTCTCGCCCCCGGGAGGCTGGGGACCCCAGCATCGCAGCCTACTCCTCAAACAGAGCTCGGCCATCGCTATCACTGGAACATCGCAAGGACTGGACATTTTTACTGCATCGTCCTCTCCCGCTGCTGCCGCAGCCCCTCCCCCCACCAGCGCTCCCGCCGCCGCCGCCGCCGCTGCCGTCGCCGCCGCCGCGCCCGCCGCGGCCTCTGGCACGGGTAGCTCATCACAACCCGGCCGGAGGAGATCCACATCAAACCGCTTCAGGGAAGATCTGCTGGGATCGCTGCCACCGCTCCTGCGACGGAGACTGTCCTGCCCACCCGGCGCGGGGCTCCTGTTGCCTGCTCGGAGGCAGGCAGCCATCTTGTTCCTGTCCGGCCCCACCCCCTCTGGGGCGAGCAGATGAGATAGCACCACCTGCTGGCGATTCAAGGTAACAACACCGAAACGGGAGAGACAAGCTTCATAAAGACATAGACTAAACTTCTGAACCGAGGTTATTCTGAGCTGTCCTTCACAGCAGATCAGGGGAACTGACCCTAACTGCAAACTAATTTACCAGCTTGAAAAAAAAAAAAAAAAAAACGAGAAATCAGACCTGAAAGG
>NW_007263040.1:0-615 GCF_000164805.1 Carlito syrichta | reverse complement strand
GATTTCACAGAGTGGTACGGGGTGGTAGTGGTAGATCAGTGTAAATAACTACAGCAGAGTGATTGGAGCCCAATGCAGTGAGGATCGGTGGGACAAATTAATCCTAATTGGGAAGGTGGGAAGGGCACTTGGTGAGTTTAGACAGGAGGAAGTGTCCAGTTAGATGAGGACTCAAAACACCCTGGGGAGGGAACTCCATCTCTCATCAAAAGGCCTGGGGAGAATTAGGTGCTCTGTCTTATTCTCTGGATCCCTTCTGCTTGCCAACAGAGTGCAAATACAATTTCGTAGAGGTCTCTTAAAAGAACTTTAGGACATGGTGGCGGTGAGTGGCGAGGAGTGGAATGGGGAGAAACCAGACGGTGTCAGCTGGGACGCCCTGGCTTCATCTGCGTAGTAACCAGTTCTCTTGCTCTTGCCCACGTCAGTGTCAGAGTCCAACTGTCAGGTAGCTGAGGATTGAATGGCAGCCTCCAACTCAGACTGCGTATCAGAATCACCGGAGCGCCAGTGTCCAGCCCCACCCCAGTTCAGTGAAATCAGAAAACTCCTCAGGAGACCCCAATATGCAACCAGTGCACAGTGGTTCGTAAAGTGTGACCCTTGACTCACAGC
>NW_007263039.1:0-1012 GCF_000164805.1 Carlito syrichta | reverse complement strand
TCCTCCAGGGATATTCTCGACAGGGGAATTACTGAGTAGCATGGAAGGTCAATGTCTTGTTCCTTTACAAACCACCACACTTTTCCAAAGATGTTGTTCTGCTTTTCAGTCCACATGCAGTGTAGCAGCATTTATTTCTTCCCCAATCCTTAACTGCATCTGTAATTGTTTGTTTTATTAACGATGTCCAGTCTTCCGGGGGTATGTGGTATTTCAAAGGGGTTTCATTTGCATTTCTTTGAAGATGTGTGAAGCTGAGCCATTATCATGTGTCTGCTGGCTGCCTGTATCTCTTCTTATGAAAAGTGTCCATTCACATATTTTACTCACTTTTCAAAGGGAATGATTGCCTGATTATTCTGAGTGTTTGTGTTTCTTGTAGATCCTAGATGTTATGCCTTTCTACAGATATACACCTAGAGAATCGTTTTTCCCATTCTGTTGGTGGTATCCCTGCTCTTCTGATGTTTTCTTTTGTTTTGCAGAAGTATATTAATTTGATGAGATCCCACTTGTCCTACTTACTTCTTAAGGCATGGGTATTTAGGGCTCAGAAGAGGAATTAGTTTCCGGTTCCAGTTTCCCTAATGGTGTCTCCCGCGGTTTCTAAGATTATTATAATTTGGTGTTTTACATTTAGGTCTTTGATCCACTTAGAGTTAATGTGTATGGTGATCGATTGGGGTACTGTTTCAATCTTGTGCTTTTTGTCACCCTTTTCTCAGCATCATTTACTGAATATGATCTCCATTAGCCAGTGGTTCTTGGAGATTTTTTCAAAGATGACTTAGTTGAGAATTTGAGGATTTCTTTCTCTGTCCTCATCCATTGGCCTATGGACGTATACTTGTACCAATAACAGGCTGTGTTGATTACTGTAAACATATAGTAAAGCTTGAAAACTGGAACTGTGGTAGCTCCTGCTTTGTTTCTTTTGATAAGATTCTTTTGGCTATTCATGATTGTTTATGGTGTCATATGAACCCTTTATTGCAATTTCCAGGTCTGAGAA
>NW_007263038.1:0-318 GCF_000164805.1 Carlito syrichta | reverse complement strand
ACTTAACTAGTCAGCCATTGAGTGAGCCGACTGGTCAGCTGACTTAACTAGTTGACCTGTGAGTGATCCGACTGGTTAGCTGACTAGTAGGCTGGTGAGTGAGTCAACTGGTCAGCTGACTTAACTTGTCGGTCTGTGAGTGATCCAACTGTTCAGCTGACTTAACTAGTCAGCTGGCAAGTGAGCTTACTGTTCAGAAGAATTAACAAGTAGTCCGGTGAGTGAGCTGACCGGTGAGCCAAATTAACCAATTGGCCGGCGAGTTAGCCAATGGGTGAGCTGCCTTAGCTAGTCTGCCTGCGAGCAAGCCAACTTGTG
>NW_007263037.1:0-637 GCF_000164805.1 Carlito syrichta | reverse complement strand
TAATAAGGCAAGAGCTATCAGATGACATAATAAGGCAAGTAGTATCATAAGACACTAATAAGGCAGGTAGCACCATAAAGACCACATTTCATTAAATAGTATCATAAGACACTAATAAGACAAGTAGTATCAGACAGCACTAATAAGGCAAGTAGTATCATAAGACACTAATAAGTAAAGTAGCATCATAAGCAACTAATAAGGAAAGTAGTATCATAAGACACTAATAAGTCAAGTAGTAATATAAGACACTATTAAGGCAAGCAGTATCATAAGACACTAAAAAGGACATTAGTATCATAAGAAACTAATAAGGCAAGTAGTATCAGACGAAACTAATAAGGCATATAGTATCAGACGACACTAAGATGTCAAATAGTATCAGACGACACTAATAAGGCAAGCAGTATCAGACGACACTCTTAAGGAAAGTAGTATCAGACGACATTAATAAGTCAAGTAGTATCAGACGACACTCATAAGTAAAGTAGTATCAGACGACACTAATAAGTCAAGTAGTATCAGACGACACTAATAAGGCAAGTAGTATCAAACGACACTACTAAGGAAAGTAGTATCAGACAACACTAAGAAGGAAGGAGTATCAGACGACACTAATAAGGCAAGTAATATCAGA
>NW_007263036.1:0-671 GCF_000164805.1 Carlito syrichta | reverse complement strand
GCAAGCCATCTGACTGGACAATGGGATAGAAAGCTGACTTAACTAGCCAGCGACCCTGCTGGTCAGTTGGCTAGTCAGCTGGATTAATTAGCTGATCACCTACCTGACCAGTCAACTTACCAGCCATCTTATCTTGCCAGCCACCTAGCTATTCAGCTGGCTAGCCAGCTGACTTAACTAGATAACCATTTGGCTAGCCAGCTGGCTTAACTAGCTAGCCACCTAGCTAGCCAGCTGGCTAGCCAACTCACTTAACCTGACCAGTCAACTTACCAGCCATCTTATCTTGCCAGCCACCTAGCTATTCAGCTGGCTAGCCAGCTGACTTAACTAGATAACCATTTGGCTAGCCAGCTGGCTTAACTAGCTAGCCACCTAGCTAGCCAGCTGGCTAGCCAACTCACTTAACTCGCTGACTTTACTAGCTAGCCAGCCAGCTAGCCAGCTGACTTAATTAGCTAGCTGTCTACCTACCTAGGGCACTAGCCAACTGACTTAACTAGCTGATTAAAGAGCTATCCTGTTGGCTAGCCAGCTGAATTACCTAGCGAGATACCTACTTGAATTAACTTGAGTTGGCTTCCCACTTGAATTAACTAGCTTACTTATCCAGCTAGCCAACTGGCTAGCCAGCTGACTCAACCATCTGGCATAACTAGTTAGCCAGCTGG
>NW_007263035.1:0-309 GCF_000164805.1 Carlito syrichta | reverse complement strand
TGGAGGGGAAAGGAATGGAATTAAATGGTATTCTAAAGAATGGAATGGAAAGGAATGCAAGGGCATGGAAGGGAGAAGAATTGAATTGAATTGAATGGAATGGAGAGGAATGGTTAGAATGGAAAGGAGTGGAGTGGAATGGAATGGAATCGAAAGGAATGGAATGGAATGGAGATGAAAGGAATGGAGAGGAAAGTAATAGAGAGGAATAGAATGGAATGGAGAGGAATTCAATGGCATGGAATGGATTGCAATGGAGTTGAATGGAATGGAAAGGAATGGAATGGAAAGGAATGGAGTGGAATGAAG
>NW_007263034.1:0-721 GCF_000164805.1 Carlito syrichta | reverse complement strand
AAGAAGCAAGGAAAGATGGATCAGAAAAGAAACATGGCCATGACACATTAATTTTGGCATTAGGTTTCTAGAACTATGAGACATCAAAATATACTACAAAGCTATTGTAACACATGAAACATGATATTGGCATAAAACAGACACAGACCAATTGAGCAGAATAAGGAACTCATAAATAAATTCATGTATTTATAGGCAACTGATTTCCAACAAAGGTGCCAAGAACATATATTAGGGAAAGAATACCCTCTTCAATAATTGGTGCTAGAAAAACTGGATATAAATAGGCAGAGGAAAGAAACTAGACCCATCTCTCTCTACACATATACAAATCAACTCAAAATAGATTACATAAGATCCCAAACTATAAAATTACTTGAAGAATATATAAGGGAAGCTTTCCATTACATTGGTCCAGGGAAATATTTACAGGCAACAACAACAAAAAAAATGACAAATGTGACTATATTAAACTAGAAAGCTTGTGCATAGCAAAGAATATTATCAACAGAGTGAAAAGACAATGTATAGAATAGAAAAAATATTTGCAAAGTATTCATTTATAGAATAGGAAAAATATTTGCAAAATATTCATCCATGAACTAACATAGATAATATAGAAAAAACTCAACAGGAAAAAAAAACTCTTTAAAAAAAAGTCAAAGCACCTGAGTAGACATTTCTTAAAAGAAAACATATAAATGGCCAGTAGGTATATGAA
>NW_007263033.1:0-667 GCF_000164805.1 Carlito syrichta | reverse complement strand
GAATGGCAATTATCAACAACTCAAAAAAATAACAGCTGCTGGAGAGGGTGTGGTGAAAAGGGACCACTTCTACACTGTTGGTGGGAGTGTAAACTAGTGCAACCTCTGTGGAAAGCAGTGTGGCGATTCCTAAAAGCTCTAAAAACTGACCTTCCATATGATCCTGCAATCCCCCTACTGGGAATATACCCTGAAGAACACAAATCCCTTTATAAAAAAGATACCTGCCCCCGTATGTTTATTGCAGCATTGTTCACAATAGCAAGAACCTGGAAACAGCCATGCTGCCCATCAAAAGAGGACTGGATTTAAAAAAAAAAAAAAAAAAAAAAAAAAAAAAAAAAAAAATGTGGTACATATACACGATGGAATACTACGCAGCCATAAAAAAGAACAAAATCATGAATTTCGCTGCAACCTGGATGGAACTAGAGTCTATAATACTGAGTGACCTCTCACAAAAACAAAAATCCGAATATCACATGTTCTCACTCATATAATGGACCTTGAACATCCAATGCAATACTATGAGAAAATGACGGATGGTACTGGGAACCTACGGGGGGGAGGGGGATGGGATTAACAGTAGCAAATATCTGTCGGGGGATGGGAAAACACTTCTTATCTACAGGGTGCCTGAATGAAACGTCATTGTACACCTACCCTG
>NW_007263032.1:0-886 GCF_000164805.1 Carlito syrichta | reverse complement strand
CTCAGCCTCCCAAAGGCGTGGATTATAGGCTGAGCCACTGAGCCCGGCTTCTAAATACATTATAAAGGGCCAGTGTGATGTGCACCTGGAATCTCAGTTACTTGGAAGGCTGAGGTGGGAGGATAGCTTGGGCCCAGGAATTCAAGCCCAACCTGGGCAACATAGTGAGACCCCCATCTCTAAAAAAAGAAAAAAATCATAGAGCCAAATGTAAAACATAAATTATAAAACTTTGGAAGAAAATATAGGAGAAAATGTATTATGCAAAGAATTTTTAGATATAATACCAAGAGCATGATTCTTTTAGAAAACTAATAAATTGGGCCTCAAATTTAAAACTTATATTCCTTTTTTTTTTTTTTTTTTTTTTGAGTTAGAATCTCACCCTGTCACTTAGGCTAGAGTGCAGTGGCACGCTCACAGCCACAGCAGTCTCGACCTGCTGGGTTCACGCTATCCTTCTGCCTCAGCTTTCCAAGTAACTAGAACTATAGGTGTGAACCATCACACCCACCTAATTTTTTTTTCATGATTAATTGTAGAGATGAGGTCTCGCCAAGTTGCCCAGGCTGGTCTCAAACCCTGGGCTCAGGCAATTCTCTCACCTTGGCCTCCCAAAGGCGTGAGCCACCATTCCCAGCCCAAAAGCTTATATTCTTTTAAAAAAAAAAGCCATTAAGAGAATGAAAAGACCAGTCACAAACTAGGAGAAAATATTTGCAAATCACATACTTGTATCCAGAATATACAAATAACTCACTAAATTTTCAGCAGTAAGAGAACAACCAATGTCCCCTAAAAAATAAGCAAAAAAATTTGAAAAGATACTTCACCAAAGATGTATGAATGTCAAATATACAGAAAGATGTTAAACATCTTTAGTCAG
>NW_007263031.1:0-784 GCF_000164805.1 Carlito syrichta | reverse complement strand
CCTAGTTAGCTAACAATTGAAGTCAACTGTTAGCCAGCTAGCTAGTTAGCTAATGAGTTAAGTCAGCTGGTTAACTCAGCTAGCTAGCTAGTTAACTAACGAGTTAAGTCAGCTGGTTAAGCCAGCTAGCTAGCTTGTTAGCTAACGACTTAAATCAGCTGGTTAAGTCAGTTAGCTAGCTAGTTAGCTAAAGACGTAAGTTGGTTAAGTCAGCTAGCTAGGTAGTTAGCTAACAAGTTAAGTTAACTGGTTAAGTCAGTTAGCTAGCTAGGTAGCTAATGAGTTAAGTCAGCTGGTTAATTCAGCCAGCTAGCTATTTAGGTAATGAGTTAGTCAGCTGGTTAAGTCAGGTAGCTAGCTAGTTAGCTAATGAGGTAAGTCAGCTGGTCAAGTCAGCTAGCTAACTAGTTATCTAACGAGTTATGTCAGCTGGTTAAATCAGCTAGATTGCTAGTTAGCTAACGAGTTATTTCAGGTGGCTAAGGCGGCCAGCTAGCTAGTTAGCTAATGAGTTAAGTCAGTTGGTTAAGTCAACTAGCTAGCTAGTTTAACGAGTTAAGACATCAAGCTAAGTCTGCTAGCTAACTAGTTAGCTAACAAGTTAATCAGCTAGCTAAGTCAGCCAGATAACTAGTAAGCTAACAAGTTGTCAGCCAGCTAAGTCAGCTAGCTAATTAGTTAAGTCAGCTAGCTAAGTCAGCTAGTTAAGTCAGCTAGCTAACTAGTTAATTCAGCTAGCTAAGTCAGCTAACTAACTGGTAAGGTCAGCTAGCTAAGTCAGCTG
>NW_007263030.1:0-351 GCF_000164805.1 Carlito syrichta | reverse complement strand
TCTTGGAGACAATGTATTGTGGCCTCATGATATTTTATCCATTTTACCACTCTGTGTCTTTTCAGTGGTACATTCAGTCCATTCACATTCAGGCTAATTATTGAAATGTGACAGTATATTCCTGTCATGAGGTTCTTATAGAGTTGTTGTTGTTCCTGTTTGTTGTTGTCTTTCTTTTGGTCTTTGGGTTGATTCATGTGTGTTTTTAATCTTTTCCTGGTACTCTTGTGAGAATGTTGTCAGTTTGTTTTCCTTTTCTTCTGTGTTTAATACTTTCTTCAGTGTTTCTTGTAGAGGTGGTCTGGAGGCAGCATAAATTCTTAGGGATTTGATGTCTGGGAAAGATATTAA
>NW_007263029.1:0-367 GCF_000164805.1 Carlito syrichta | reverse complement strand
GGAAATGGCAACCGATTCTTGACCAAAACCCGAAATGCCCAGGCAATAAGAGATAAGATAGACAAGTGGGACCTCATTAAACTGACAAGCTTCGGCAAAGCCAAAGAAACCATTAAGAGAGCAGGGAGTCAGCCCACAGAATGGGAAACAATACTTGCCAACTGTATATCTGACAAAGGTGTAACATCTAGGATCTACCAGGAACTCAAACACGCTGAAAGGAAAAAGCAAACAACCACTTTAAAAAGTGGGCAAAAGATATGATTAGACACTTCTCAAAAGAAGATATACGGGACCAAATCCGACGGAGACGGGGCAAGATGGCGACGGCATAGGTGAACTTGTGAGATTCTCTGAACGTGAGTTG
>NW_007263028.1:0-772 GCF_000164805.1 Carlito syrichta | reverse complement strand
AAAAGCAACCCCACCTTCCCTCAAAACAGAATTAAGAGGGGGAGGGAAAGGGGTAAAGGGAGAAAAATCTACAGAAATGAAGAAAAACCAAAAGAAGAGTATGGGTCTCTCCCAGACGCCTGGGAGAGCAGACACTGAGAAAATTGACTTTGGAATACAAACAATGCAAAGTCCCCAGAATGAAGGGTCTCAAAATGCAAATGCAGATATCAAAACAATAATGGAGAGACTAAAAAGAATTGAGGAGACACAAGAAGAAACTAGGAAGGAGCTGATATCTGAGATAACAGTAATAAAGAATACTGTGAATGAAATAAATAACAAATTGATAAGCATGGAAAGCAGAATTACCCAAGCAGAAGAAAGAATCTCAGAGCTTGAGGACCAAAATATAGAAATAACCCAAACTCTTAAAAACACAGAAAATAAGCTAAAAAAGACAGAACAAAACCTTCAAGAGATGAGTGACTACCTCAAGAGGCCTAACCTAAGAATAATCGGACTCCCTGAGGTAGAAAGAGAAACAGAGACCACATTGGAACAAACTTTCCACGAGATCATTCAAGAAAATTTCCCTCATCTAATCAGTGATACAAAAATTCAAACACAAGAGATTCAGAGAACCCCCGCAAGACAACAAATGAGAAGACCAACTCCTAGACACATAATAATTCGCCTAAATAAAGTAGGCACAAAAGAAAAAATCCTAAAGGCAGCAAGAGAAAAAGGCCAGATCACCCACCATGGAAGACCAATTAGAATAGCAGCAGAT
>NW_007263027.1:0-859 GCF_000164805.1 Carlito syrichta | reverse complement strand
TATATAGTCAGCTAACTAGCTAGCTACCTAGCTAGCCAGCTGACTTAAATAGTTATCTAACCAGCTAGCTACCTAGCTAACAAGCTGACTTAAATAATTAGCGGCCTAACTAGCTTGCTGACTTAACCAACTAGCTAACTAGTAAGCTTACTCGTTATCTAATGTGCTAGCTAGCTGACTTAATCATCTGACTTAACTTGTTATCTAAAGAGCTAGCTAGCTAACTCAACCAGTGGACTTAGCTCGTTAGCTAACTAGCTTGCTTGCCTACTCAACTAGCTGAAAAACCCGTTGGGTAACTGGCTAGCTAGCTGACTCAACCAGCTGACTTAACCCATTAGTTAACTAGCTAACTACCTCACTCAACCTACTGACTTAACCCGTTAGCTAACTAGCTAGTTAACTGTCTTAACCATCGACTTAAATAGCTGGCTTAGCTATCTGACTTAACTACTTAGCTAGCTGACTTAAATGGTCAACTTAACAAGTTAGCTAGCTGACTTAACTACATGAATTCAATAGTTAGCTAACTATTTAACTAGCCGAATAACTAGCTGCTTTAATGATTGTCTAACTAGCTAGGTAGTAGACTTAAGTAAGTGAGTTAAATAGTTAGCTAACTAATGAGCTAGCTGACTTAGCTAGCTTACATAGCTAGCTAGCTGGAAAGTTAGCTGACTTAGCTACCTGACTTAACTAGTTGGCTAACGAGATAGCTAACTGACATAATGAGTTGGTTAATGAGTTAGCAAACTGTTTTAACTAGTTGGTTAACGAGTTAACTAGCTGACTTAACTAGTTAGTTAACGAGTTAGATAGGTGAATTAACTTGTGGGTTGACAAGTCGGCTAAATACTTA
>NW_007263026.1:0-760 GCF_000164805.1 Carlito syrichta | reverse complement strand
GCTCACTAGCCAACTGGTTAGCTAGGTAGCTAGGTAGCTAAGTCAGCTGGAAAACCAGTGTCCTACATAGGTAGCTAGCTGGTTAAGTCAGTTGGCTATTCCAATGGCTAGCTAGGTAACTAGGCAATTAAATCAGACTGCTATCCAGCTGGCTAGCTAGTTAGGTTACCTAGTTAAGTCAGATGGCTTGACAGTTGGTTAGCTAGGTGGCTAGATAGTTAAGTCAGCTGACTAGCCCACTGGCTGGATAGTTAAGTCACCTAGTCAAGTCAGTTGGCTAGCCAGTTGGCTAGCTGTATAGCATGCTAATTAATTCAGCTGACTAACAATCAGACTTGCTGTGTAAGTCAGTTAGTTATGTCAGGTGGCTTGACAGAAGACTAGCTAGGTAGTGAGGTAGTTAACTCAGTTGGCTAGCCAGCTGACTAGCTAAATAAGCCAACTAGTTAATTCAGCTGGCTAGTCAGCACGCTAGTTAGGTAGAGAGCTAATTAAGTCAGTTGGCTAGCCATCTAGCTCACTAGTTAAATCTAGTTGAGTCAGCTGGCTAGCCAGCTGTCTAGCTGGTTAAGTCAAGTAGTTAAGTCATCTGACTAGCCAGCTGGTTAGCTAGGTAGCAAGCTAGTTAATTCAGCTGTCTGGCAAGCAGGCCAGCGATTTAAGTCAGTGAGTTAAGCTAGCTGGCTAGCCAGGTAACGATCTTAAGTCAGTTGGCTAACCAGCTGGTTTGCTAATTAAGTCAGCTACTAAAGTCTGCTTA
>NW_007263025.1:0-394 GCF_000164805.1 Carlito syrichta | reverse complement strand
TCGTGAAATGTGTAAGTACTGACAAAAAGGAAAAAAGAAACAGACATTTATTGACCACTTTGATCATCAAGCCAGGAAATTGCGAGATGCTTGAAGTATGTTAACTTATTTTATGATAACAAAAGTCCTTCTTAGGAAGGTATTATTGACCCCTAAAAATATGAAAACTGAAAGTGAGGAAGTGCAAGTAACATATCCCTGTTGTAACACAGTAAACCCAAATCTGAGAGGGCTTCTGCATAATGTTTATCTGTTCCAAAGAAGTCACCCTGAGTCCTAGCAGGAAAATACATCAGTTTATTAAAACCTACAGGAGATGGCCAGGTACAGTGGTTCAGCCTGTAATCCCAGAACTTTGGGAGGCTGAGGTGAGAGGATTGCCTGATCCCTGGGT
>NW_007263024.1:0-320 GCF_000164805.1 Carlito syrichta | reverse complement strand
CAGTTAAGCCAGGAAAATGTCCTAAGTGCTTCCCACGGTTGTCATGATACCAACAACTGGGGGAAGAGAGAGCGGAACCCAGAACCTCCCTGGAAACACAATAATCCAGTGATGGGTGAAAGGTCACCAGGAGGAATGTTGCTTCTGGAGACATAACAAGACCCACTAAGGAAGGGTAGGAACAAATGTCCCAAGCCGGGCCTTTCCTCTCATGGCAGTTGCAACTATTACCGTCCGCAGTAACAATGATGTTGGGTACTCTTCTGCAAGGTCAGCTGCTGGACCAATCAGACCCAAAGAGAGTCAGAAAAGCCTTGGTT
>NW_007263023.1:0-992 GCF_000164805.1 Carlito syrichta | reverse complement strand
CTTTGAATTGGTTATAGTTAACTCATGGAATAGTCTCATTTAAGATTAATGACAGATTCTAGTCTAGGTTGGTATAACCACATCAAAAAGTCCAGAATCCTTTCATTGCCTCATTTCTCACATTTTACGAGTACTTAGAGCTCAACTATTAAATGAGTGTTTAGATTAAAAGAGTCTCTTTGCAGTTCCAACATTCTGTAATTTATGATCCCCTTTGTATGAGGACCTCTTCAGAGTCTGGAAGATTGAATTAACATTTGGATTTGATTTCAGAAAACGTTTTTGAAAAACCCTCTCCAAAATCATGGTGAGGACTCAGGCTAGCTGTGATCTGTATCTTGACTCCTCTGCTTGCCAGCATCATTTCCTTGGAAATAGAATATCTACCAACTTCACTTTCCTTATAGGCTAAAATGGGAGGAATTGCTCTTTCTGTTCCACTGCAATTCATGATAGGAACAAAAGAAGATAATTATTTGTTAAAGACAAATCAAGAGTCACTGAATGATTCTTCTGTGTCAAAAGTAAGCCAATCATCACACAGAGGTTTTGATATCGATGTTGCTTGCTGTCATGTCTCTTTTCTGTTAGCCTCAATGTTTCATTCAGGTAAAACACAGTTGTAGAAAAATGATGAGTCTGCATTATTATCTCCTTTGTGTTCCTATAGGGAGGTAAAGATTAAGGCAGAAAGCTGGGAGTCAGCCACTGCTGCCTTCAACTTCAGCACCATCAATTACTCATTGTATCATCTTGAAATTCCTAGCAACCTCTCTCAGCCTGAGGTTATTCATGTTAAACATGGAGCTAATCCTTACTTCACAGGGATGTTACGGGGATGCTATAAGGCAATACTGTGTTGCGTTTAGCATAGCACCTGACACATGGTAACAATGGGTGTTTAGTTACTGCTAGATAGGATTTCCATAATATTACTGAGAACTACTCAAACAAATGACACATTGGCACATTGTGCAGTGAGATAGTGTCAC
>NW_007263022.1:0-480 GCF_000164805.1 Carlito syrichta | reverse complement strand
AAGGTGACCTAACTAGCTAGCCAGATGTCTAACCAGCTTTACTTAACTAGCTGACTTAACTATCTAGCCAGATGAATTAACTAGCTGAGGTAGAGAAAAAAAAATACATACATAACCAACTGACTTTACTACCTGAAATAACTTGCTAGATACCTATCTCGCTATCTAGCTTGCTAGCTGATTTATCTAGCTGACTTAACTAGTCAGCTAGCTGACAAAACTAGCTGACTTAACTAGCTAGCTACCTAGCTAGCCAGCTAAATTAACTACCTGACATAACTAGCTAGCTAGTTGTCTAGCCATTTGACTTAACTAGCTTTTTAACTAGCTAGTGAACTGGGTAGCCAAATGACCTAACAAGGTGACTTAACTAGCTGGCCAGCTGCTTATCCAGCTGATCTAACTAGTTGATTGACGAGCTAGGCTGCTAGCCAGGTAGGTGACTATGTGAGCTGGCTTAACTAGTTATCCACCTGGATA
>NW_007263021.1:0-806 GCF_000164805.1 Carlito syrichta | reverse complement strand
GGGGTGAAAAGGAGAGGAAAAAGAACAGAAGAGTCATGGGACCCATCTCAACAGGGTTGGGGATCTTCAGATAGATATAAGAGATGGAATGGAAAAAAATGGAAGTTGAGCTTGAAACAAAGCTTTTAATACAACTGTATCCAAGATGGGGTAGAACAAAAAGAATCGTGACTGATCTCCCAACATTAATGGGCCCCCAGGCAGTTGGCTGCATTTCTCCCAGTTGGGAGAAATATATAAAGTGGAAAGGCTGAGGTTCCAATGAGAAACCTAATTGGAGGTGACCTGGGGTGATGGTCTATCAGATTGATCAAGATAAAGATGGACAAAAGGGCCAGAGTCCTTTGGCTCAACCTTTAGCTTGGGACCCAAAGACTTTTGCACAAGAAGGGGTTAAACTGTCTGGCAGTGTGGAGAAGTTTCTGAAAATAGAACATACAAATGTAAGAGTTGATATAGAATGATTAAATCTGTTAAGTGTGAACACACTTAATGTGAGGTGGTTGCATCCCTTTTACCTGATTGTGTTGTGAGAGTGGACATTGTATTGTAGCTGATTGGAGAATGTCTCCCCTACCACATCCTGTCAAACAGAAGGCATGTAAGCCCACCCTTCAAGCGATAGTCATCAGATGTGGTAAATGGGAACCAATAAGATTGTCTGAGCCCACACAGTGCAGCGTAGAAGGAACAGTGTTACTACTGACAAATTCCCCTTTCAGTACTCCTCAAGGGAGCATTTCCTGGAGCCTATGGCAAAAACCTGTGAGCACACCTCCCTATCAACAACTACTGGGACTACGGAC
>NW_007263020.1:0-1131 GCF_000164805.1 Carlito syrichta | reverse complement strand
CATAACAAGTATGCCCACTAGCCTGCCAACTAGATAAGTCAGCTAACCAATCGACCGACTAATCGACCAACTGTCAGTGGAACAGTTTGCTCAGCTAACTTGTCGGTCAACAAGTTAGGTCAGCTAACTAGTCGGCCAACTAGTTGGAAGACTAGTTGGGTCAGCAAACCAGCAGGCAACAAGTTAACCTTGCTAGCTAGTGGGGTAACTAGTTAGTCAGCTAGTTAACACAGGTAACTAGTCAGCAGACAATTTGGCCGAATTGTTAAGGCAGCTAACTAGTAGGCCGAGTTGTCAGCCAACGTGTTAAACCAGCTAAGTAGTCTGCCAACTCATCAGTCAAAAATTAAGTCACCTTGCTAACACGTTAACCAACTAGTTAAGGCAGCTAGTTAAGTCATTTAATGAGCTAAAACAGTTAACTAACTCGTTAACCAACTCATTAAGTCAGCTAGGTATTTCGTTTTACAACTAGTTAAGTTAGCTACCTAAGTCAGCTAGCTCACTAGATAGCTAACTATTTAAGTCAGCTACTTATGTCTGATACCTAACCAGTTAGCTAATTATTAAATCAGCTAGTTAAATAGTTAGCTAACTATTTAATTCAGGTAGTTAAGTCAGCTAGCTAGCTAGTTAAGTAAGCCAGTTAAGTCAGCTAGCTAAATAGTTAAGTCAGCTACCTAAGTAAATTAGTTAAGTCAGCTTTTTCAATTAGACAGCTGGTTAAGACAGCTAGCTAAGTTACCTAACGAGTTAAGTCAGCTGGTCATGTCAGTTAGCTAGCTCGTTAGCTAAAAAGTTAAGACAGATGATTAAGCCACCTAGTTAGCACGTTATATAACAAGTAAGCTAACTTGTTAGCTAGCTGGTTAAGTCAGCAAGCTATCCTAGGCAGCAAACTATTTAAGTCAGCTTGTTAGCTAGATATCTAGCTAGTTAGCTAACAATTTAAGTCAGCTGGCTAGCTAGGTAGCTAGATAGTTAGCTAACTATTTAAGTCAGCTGACTATCTAGGTAGCTAGCTACTTAAGTCAACTAGTTAAGTCAGCAGGCTAGCCAGTTGGCTAGCTTGGTAGCGAGCTAGTTAAGTCAGTTGGCTAGCTAGCTGGTTAACTGGTTAATTCAGCTAGT
>NW_007263019.1:0-736 GCF_000164805.1 Carlito syrichta | reverse complement strand
AGTTAGCAAATGGGTTGTCAGCTTGGTTAGTAGGCTAGCTAGCTAGTTAGCTAAAGTGTTTAACCCAGCTGGATGAGTCAGATAACTAGCTACTTAGCTAATTAGTTAAGTAAGTTGGTTGAGTCAGCTAGCTAGCTTGTTATTTAACAAGTTAAGTCAGATAATTAAGAAAGCTAACTAGCACGTTAGATAACTAGTAAGCTAACTAGCTTGCTAGATGGTTAAGTCAGCTTACTAGCCAGCTGGCTAGCTATTGAATCATCTAGTTAAGTAAGCTCTCTGGCCAGCAGTTTAGCTAGGTAGTTAGTTAAATCAGCCGGCAAGCCAGCAAGATATATAAATAGGTAGATAGTTAAGTCAGCTGGCTAGCCATTTGGCGTCTAGTTATGTCAGCTAGTTAAGTCAACTGGCTATTCAGCTGTTTAGTTGGGTAGCTAGCTAGTTAAGTCTGCTGGCTAGCCAGTTGGCTACTTCATTGATTCAGCTAGTTTAGTCAGCTGGCTGGCCTGTTGTGTAGCTAGGCAATTAAGTCAGCAGACTAATCACCTGGCTAGCTAGTTAAGTCAGCTAGTTGTCAGTTTTTTAGCCAGCTTGCTAACTAGGTAGCTAGCTAGTTATGTCAGCTGTGTAGCTGCTGGCTAGATTGTCAAGTCATCAAGGTAATTCAGCTGACTAGCCCACTGGATAGCTAGGTAGCTTGATATTTATTCAGCTGGCTAAACAGCTGGTTAGCTAG
>NW_007263018.1:0-857 GCF_000164805.1 Carlito syrichta | reverse complement strand
TAATACTGCCTATACAAATAACAGAACTAGATTTATGAGTAATTTACTATACTTGATGCTGCTACATACGTGATTTTTGTTAATATTCACATATTCTTTATAGTTCTGTAATATTATATACATTTTTAATAATTTTTCTCTTTGTCTGTCCAGAAGATTGTCTTCTTTAAATAAATCTTATGTAATGTCCCTTTTATTCATCTATGAATGGTGACTGTTATTATTATAAGAACCACCTCATAAATAAGTTACCCGAAAGTCAGTTTTTAAATAGTTATTTTTTTCTTTCAAAAAGTTTTTCTTGAGATCCAACTCTCAGGCAGTTACACTGACCTAGAATTAGAATACAGTCTTGATGCTGGTAAATAATTACCCATTAGACTAGCTAGCCTGAGTCAAATGTGAACTCTAAAGATGACAATAGCAATAGCTGCTATTATTGTCTAACAAACCAAAAAAATGACACTACTGAAAAATCCATTTCTCCTAGTTTCTTGTCTTTGCTCAGAGCAGAGTTCTGGCAAGAAAGTCAGGTTTATAAAATTGAAAATGATACTCGCATTAAACTTGGACAGGTCAATCTGACCTTTCTGAGCCTCAGTTTTCTCACATATAAAATGATATTTATAATTTCTCTCAAAATCTCCTAGTTCTAAAGTCTTCAATGCTAGGAAATAGTTACAAGTGAATACTAGTGCAGGCTCAGGGGAAAGATAAGGCAGGAAGAAGGTTGATTCTAGCCTAGGAACAATGTATTTTGTATATATTTGTCTTGTGTATACACATGGGTCTTGTATATATTTGTCTTGTGTATATGTTGCATGTGAAATCAGTTCCTCAGAGAAAGATCAAACCAT
>NW_007263017.1:0-713 GCF_000164805.1 Carlito syrichta | reverse complement strand
TTCCCTATGCATTCTGATGACAAGGGTGAGTTCCCCAGCCAACCCTCAGTCATTCATTGAAAACGAACTAGAAGTCTTGTCGTGGTGGCCCATGCCTGGAATCTCAGCGCTCTGTGAGCCTGAAGCAAGAGAATGACTGGATCCCAGGATCCCAAGGCCCACTGGGAAGATACAGGGAGAACACGTCTCCGCAACCATACAAACAGGTTGTCCGGGGTTGAGGTGCCCGTCGTTCCACCCACTCTGAAGGCCGAGGTGGGAATATCACCAGATCCCGCGATTTTGAGACTGGCCATGAATGACAGCCATGTCCCAAGGGCCCAGCTTGGGACTCAGACCCAAGCCCTGTCACCAAAATCTTCAGAATCATACACAGATTCTCATCTGCGTTTGGTGTGTTCACAGGTCGACTGGCTTTACAGCCAGGAAAAATGGGATTGGGGAGGAAGAAATGTCTCTGGGTGAAGGATGTGTCCCTGGTCTTTCTTGGTGGAAGGACCTCATTGCAGTCAGAGAGTCGGCCTGTCTGGGGAACATTTCTCACCTCAGAGAGGAGAACAGGCATGTACCCGGCCAGCGAACCTCAGGAACTCCCAAACCAAAGTGGGGGCAGCCTTTGGGGGGGTTTGGGGCTGGAAGGTGCTGAGTTTCAGGGATCCTCATATTCGGGGATGTGGGATGGGAAGGATTGAGGGAAGAAGGTTTGCAGGAGG
>NW_007263016.1:0-525 GCF_000164805.1 Carlito syrichta | reverse complement strand
GGTGATAAAACGGATAGACAGACAAAACCCTCCAGGCAATGGTATTTTGAGGGTAGAATAAATGACCCCTTATGCTTTGCTTTTGTATGTAGACTTAGACCGCTTGAGGACTGAAAGTAAACTTGAGGTTATTTTTTAATGCTTTATTTGAAGATGAAAGCTGGAGCTGGGCTCCGTGGCTCAGCCTGTAATCCCACGCCTTTGGGAGGCTGAGGTGAGTGGATGGCCTGAGCCCGCGAGTTTGAGACCCGCCTGGGCAGCGAGACCTCATCTCTACAATAAATCAAAAAATCAGCCGGGCGTGGTAGCGCATGCCTGTAATTCAGGCTACTTGGAAGGCTGAGGCAGAAGGATCGCCGGAGCCCAGCAGGTCGAGGCTGCAGTGGCCGGGAGCGGCCACTGCACTCCAGTCTGGGTGACAGAGGGAGACTCCAACTCAGAAAGAAAGAAAGAAAGAAAGAAAGAAAGAAAGAAAGGAAGGAAGGAAGGAAGGAAGGAAGGAAGGAAGGAAGGAAGGAAGGAAGG
>NW_007263015.1:0-603 GCF_000164805.1 Carlito syrichta | reverse complement strand
AACCCACCCTTCCTATTCACCTGATCTCACCCAGAACAACTTTTTTCATTGTTTCCTCAGATGAAAAAAGTTTTCAAAGGGAAATGTTTTGCTGATGTGGAAGAGGTGAGACAAACAAAGTCGGACACTCCTATCGCCTCGACCTCGCAGAGTTCTCGGGCGGGCGACACAGCGAGACTCCGCCCGAAAGACATGAAAAAAAAGCGTCAGGAACGCAAGCACGAGCCACCACACCGAGCTACGGCGACTCCTCTTCCCGTGCGTGTCCTCAGTCAGAAGAAGGAAGGCAAAGGCAGGGGCCCACGTCGACCACGGGTGACGCCGACAGTACCGCCAGCGTTCATCCGAGAAGAGATCCCCATCCACGTCCCGAGCCTCCCTCGCTCACCGTCGCATCCAAGGGACAGACAGGGCACCGGCGGCAAAATCATCACCCCGTGCTTTCTTTTTCACGTCGATCTTTTCAGTCTTCCACGTCTCAAAAGGCGCACACGGAAACAACCGGACATCAGAGCCGAAGGGGAAAGCGAACGGCAGCCCACTCCTCCTCCCGCCTCGCGAAAGTCATCCAGGCCTCGACGAGTCCAGACGCGCCTCGGACGG
>NW_007263014.1:0-699 GCF_000164805.1 Carlito syrichta | reverse complement strand
TTGAGTTGGAGTCTCACTCTGTCGTCCAGACTGGAGTGCAGTGGCCGCTCCCGGCCACCGCAGCCTCGGCCTGCTGGGCTCCAGCGATCCTTCCGCCTCAGCCTTCCTAGTAGCCGGAATTACAGGCATGTGCCACCACACCCAGCTGATTTTTTGATTTATTGTAGAGATGAGGTCTCACTGCCCAGGCGGGTCTCGAACCCGCGGGCTCAGGCAATTCACTCACCTCAGCCTCCCAAAGGCGCGGGATTACAGGCTGAGCCACCGAGCCCGGCTCCCAAGTTATATTTTTAAAAAAGTATTTCCTTTGAGTCATTTTCAGTGATTTATCACAGAAACAAAGAAAAATGTTCCATATGTTCTCACTCATGAGCTGAACTGGATCACTTATACTGCTGTAAGAAAGTGAGTGGCAGTAGTGGAAAACTGTTTAAGGGACGGGTGACATTGGCAGTGGAGGGATACTGCTAAGTAAGAGAGGGGCATACCTCATCAACCAAGGACCTTGCATAATCTATGTTTGTTTATCTACCTCTGATTTGTACCCACCTTTTAAAAGAATAAAATGAATAAATAAATGAAAGCTGTAAACATGAAACTGACTTTATTTGTTTGCACTATTTTTTTATAACTTTGAAAATGGTTACAATTCAGGATTCGGTCTTGAAATGTTCATTATTCAGGGATTGATATTTTAAG
>NW_007263013.1:0-869 GCF_000164805.1 Carlito syrichta | reverse complement strand
TGGTATTTCAAGTGGTTTCATTTGCATTTATTTGATTGTGTGTGAGGCTGAGCAATTTTCATGAGTCTGCTGGCTGCCTGTATCCCCTCTTATGAAAAGTGTCCAATCACGTATTTTGCACACTTTTCAAAGGGAATGTTTGTCTGATTTTCTGAGTGCTTGAGATTTTGTACATTCTAGATGTTATGCCTTTTTACAGACATATAGGTCGAGAATCGTTTTTCCCATTCTGTTGGGTGTATCCCTGCTCTTCTGATGGTGTCTTTTGTTTTCCAGAAGTATATTAAATTTGATGTAAACCCGCTGGTCTAATTTACTTCTTAAGTTATGGGTATTTAGGGCTCTGAAGATGAACTAGTTTTCACTTCCAGTTTCCCTAATGGTGTCTCCTGCGATTTCTAAGATTATTATAATTTGGTGTTTTAAGTTTAGGTCTTTGATCCATTTAGAGTTAATGTGTATGGTGATAGACAGGGGTCCTGTTTCAATCTTGTGCATGTTGTCAGCCTTTTCCCAGCACCATTTATTGTATATGTTCTCCATTACCCAGTGGGTCTTGGAGGTTTTTTCAAAAATGAGTGTGCTGAGTATTTGAGGATTTAATTCTCTGTCCTGATACATTGGACTATGGACCTATTCTTTTACCAATACCAGACTGTGTTGATTTCTGTAATCATATAGTAAAGTTTGAAGTCTGGAACTTTGATAGCTCCTGCTTTGTTTCTTTTGATACAATTATTTTCGCTATTCATGATTCTTCATGGTTTAATATGAAATCTTTATTGTAATTCCAGGTCTGAGAAGAATTATGTTAACTTAATGGTTATTTCATTGAATCTGTTGATTGACTAAAAGGCTAATTTTTACAT
>NW_007263012.1:0-859 GCF_000164805.1 Carlito syrichta | reverse complement strand
GTGTCAATGTTTATTTTTATTCCACTGTGGTCCGAAAAGGTGCATGGCAGAATTTCAGTCCTTTTAAATTTGCTTATACTTGATTTGTGTCCAATTATGTGGTCGATCTTAGAATATGTTCCATGTGGTGATGAGTAGAATGTGTATTCTGTGGTCTTTGGATGGAGTGTTCTATAGGTATCAGTTAAGTCCATTTGGTCCAGAGTCTCATTGAGGTTCCGGATCTCCTTGCTGATTTTTTGTCCTGATGATCTGTCTAGGGTTGTGAGTGGGGTATTGAAGTCCCCAGTTATGATAGTGTTAGAGCCAATATCTTTCTTTAGTTTTCCAAGAAGCGGCTTTATGAAAGTTGGCGCACCTATGTTGGGTGCATATATATTTAGAATAGATATTTCTTGTTGATGGATTGAGCCTTTTATCATTATGTAGTGGCCTTCTGTATCTTTCTTGATTTTTAATAGTTTGAAGGGTATTTTGTCTGAAATTAAGATGGCTACTCCTCCTTTCTTTTGTATTCCGTTCGCCTGGAAGTTTGTTTCCCATCCTCTTACTTTGAGTCTGTGGATGTCCTTTCTAGTGAGGTGAGTCTCTTGAAGGCAATAGATTGTTGCCTGATGATATTTTATCCATTTTGCCAATCTATGTCTTTTCAGTGGTGCATTTAGTCCGTTCACATTTAGGCTAATAATTGAAATGCAAGAGTTGATCCCTGTCATAAGGTTCTTACAGAGTTGGTCCTGTTTATTTGTTGTCTTTCTTTGGGTTTTGGAGCTGGTTCATGTGTGTTTTTAATCTTTTGCCTGTACTCTTGTGAAGAATGTTGTTGTTCTTTTTTCTTTTTCTTCTGTCTTCAGTACTT
>NW_007263011.1:0-803 GCF_000164805.1 Carlito syrichta | reverse complement strand
CCCTCGATTCAGGTGACCTCAAACTACAGGAAATTCTTGTAGGCGGGCAGGTCGGAATTGGGATGTTAGGTTTAGAAAATTTCCACATTTTGGGTAGGTCTTGTGAAGGCGATTCAGGAATCTTGGATTCCAGTTCCCAAAGTACATTATGGGCATCTTTCTCTTGATATACAAATAACTGGAATTCTCGGTCACCAGGAACTCTCTCGGCATCCTGCAGAGTGAAGCAGGAAGCTGGGTAATGGGAGTCGTCATATACATCAAACTACACGTCATATTGCTAATAAGTATAAGGATCCTTGGTTACATGAGTCCTCAATCCCCAAAACTACAGTCCGACTTCCTAAGAGATAACAATGAATCAAGTGTTTGAATTTGGAATCTAGGTAATGGGAGTTCTCACATAGAGAAAACTTCACTGCCTGTTGCTATCTAATAATACGGAATCTGCGTTACTCATGTCCTCAATCCGAAAAAAACTTCAGGTCATCTTGCTATGGACTAAACTCGAATAAGGGTGTTTTCAAGCATGAATCTGGGGAAATGGAGTGCTTATATACAGACAACTACATGACCTTTTGCTAAGAACGAATAAGGAATCTGGGTTACATGAGTCCTCAATCCCAAAAGTCTACAGGGCATCTTGGAAAGGGCTAAAAAAGAATCAGATTTTCGAAGCAGGATCTATGTACAGATACTCCTAATATACAGGAAAATACACAGCCAATTGCCAAGGAAGAAAAAGAATTGGGGTTATAGCAGTACTCAGTCCTAAAACTCAACAGGCCATCGGCTGTGGGCTA
>NW_007263010.1:0-801 GCF_000164805.1 Carlito syrichta | reverse complement strand
TGTGGTCTAAACAAGAATCAGGGTTTAGTAGCGGGAATATAGGTAATAGCAGTCCTCATATGCAGAATCTACATGATCTCTAGCTAAGGAGAACTAAGAAACCTCTTTTACACGGTTCTTCAGTCACAATATCTACATGATATGCAAATGGCAAAACAAGAATCAGGGTTTCCTGTTGGGAGCCAACATCTATAGCTACATGGCTGAGGCCTGTAAAGGCCCATCTGGAAGATCGCCTCTGACATATGATATCAGTTATACCTATAATATTGGCGTGTGATTAGTGACCAGTATGCATACATGGCTGTAAAGCTTATAAGTAAAACTCAATACACCTGATGGAAAGTGCATAGCAGAATTATTTCTCTGTCTTTCTAAGTTTTACTTCTTTCTAGATATTTTTTAACTTCTATTTCCTGGTAGACTGGGTAGTCAGCTCTTGTTCCCGAAAGCTGTTTCCCCTAGGGCTAAGATTAGAAACTAAATTACCATGATAGTTTTGTTGCCCTGCCCCTAGCCAGGTAGAACGTTTTCTTTTGTTTCGTTAATTACCGAAACTCTGTCTGCTTCAGCCCATGGCTGCCATCTTGGCAGCCCTGCATTTCCTTGTTCAAGAGTGTGACAGCTACTATTTGATTTTTAGAGTAGACTTGTTAGGATAAAATATATACATATACACTCATAGTTGCGTAAATCTATGCTTGCTGTTTTGTTTCCTTTTGCTACATTATTCAAGTGTAATAGTTACTATACGATTTATAAAAGAATTAACGATAAGGTATTAGCTTAATAGGATATAGC
>NW_007263009.1:0-778 GCF_000164805.1 Carlito syrichta | reverse complement strand
TCTTAGCCCTAGGGGAAACAGCTTTCCAAAAGCTGACTCACCAGTCTACCAGGAAATAGAAGTTAAAAAATATCTAGAAAGAAGCAAAACTTAGAAAGACAGAGAAAAATAATTCTGCTATGCACTTTCCATCAGGTGTATTGAGATTTACTTATAAGTTTTACTGCCATGTATGCACACTGGTCACTAATCACACGCCAATATTATAGGTATAACTGATATCCTATGTCAGAGACGATCTTCCAGATGGGCCTTTACAGGCCTCAGCCATGTAGCTATAGATGTTAGCTCCCAACATTTCCCCCTTTTTTATTAAAAACATACGTAAAACATCTTGGCTTCTGTCTTAGGTTGTTCTCGCTTCACCATAGTTGTTACCCGTCATTGGCCCATTCCCCTTCCCCGCGGGGAATGCCTGTCTTAGGTTCATACTAGGTGGCTGGAAGCTTACCCGTCACTGAATACCAAGAGTGTAAAGACTTGAGGGGACATAAGGAGAATGAAGAATGGTAAGCTGATGACACAAAATATTAGCCTTTATGACATAAGTGACCAGCTGATAGATGACATTATTTTTTTGTTTTATTAGTAAGAACTGCCAAATGAATATTATCAGAGTTATGTGAACTGCTTTCCTTAAACGTTGGATGATGACTGGAAAGATAAACAGCAGAAAAAGAACAATTATACCAATAGCAATGCTCACATTGGGGACACAGGCACTGTCCCCAACCAGAGGTCTTACCTGGCAACTGCATATTGTAAGGTGGTGGATCCG
>NW_007263008.1:0-493 GCF_000164805.1 Carlito syrichta | reverse complement strand
GAAGATGAAACAGGACCCCTATCTATCCCCATGCACAAAGGTTAACTCCAAATGGATCAGAGACCTAAATGTAAAACTTCAATCCATAAGAACCTTAGAAAAGGAAGGAAATACTCTCATGGAAATCGGAACTGGCATCCAATTCCTGTACAAAACCTGAAACCCACAGGTCTTAAGAGAGAAGATAGACAAATGGGACCTTATTAAACTGACAAGCTTCTGCAAAGCCAAAGAAACCATCAAGAGAGCAGGGAGACAGCCTACAGACTGGGAAAAAGTCTTTGCCAACTCTAGGTCTGACAAAGGCTTAACATCCTGGATCTACAAGGAACTCAGACATGCTGAAAAGAAAAAAACAAACAACCCCATTATAAAATGGGCAAAAGACATGAACAGACACTTCACAAAAGAAGACATTCGAGCAGCCAACAAACACATGAAGAAATGCTCAACCTCACTAATCATCAGGGAGATGCAAATCAAAACCACACTG
>NW_007263007.1:0-754 GCF_000164805.1 Carlito syrichta | reverse complement strand
GAAGGCCCATTCAGAAGATTGCCTCTGATACAAGGATATCAGTAACACCTACATTATTGGCATATGAATAGTGACCAGTCTGCATATATGGCAAACAAAACTTACAATATCGGGATACAAAACTTTAAACAAATCTCTATACACCTTCTGGAAAGCTTTATAGTAGAATTATTCTGTGTCTTTCTGTTTTTCTAAGTTTCATTTCTTTCTTAGACATTTTAAGTTTTTGTTTCCTGGTATACTAGTCATACAGCTTTTGTTCCCGAAAGCAGTTTCTCCCAGGGCTAAGATTAGAGACTAAATTACTATAATAGTTTTGTTTTCTTGCCTCTAGCCAGGCAGAACGTTCCTAGTTTCATTACATGCTGAAACTCTTGGCCTGCCTCCGCCCCTGGCCGTCGTCATGGCAACTGTGCATTTCATTGTCCAAGAGTGTGACAACTATGATTTGATTAATTTACTTAGATCGAATTTTCTATCAGAAAGTTTAGAAATATATATATACACAGTGCAGTTACCCACATATAACACTATGTGAATTTGTGTTCAACAGTATGACAACTACCATATAGTTTATAAGAAAATTAATGATAAGATATTTGCCAAACATGTATATTAGAAAATAGGTTTTAAGTATAATCGTAGTTGTATTTTTAGTATGATTTTAGATAGAGTAGAAAATAAGTTTAAATAAGTTTATAGTTTCATAATAATAAAAATTCATTTTAGTGATGACAAAGATGAAAGGAAATTA
>NW_007263006.1:0-725 GCF_000164805.1 Carlito syrichta | reverse complement strand
TTTAGGGCAGTTCTTTATGTAGTGCCCTTCCTCCTTACAGTAGAAGCACTGATTTTTCCCTATCTTAGGGCGGTCTGACTGGGGATTCCCCGGTTTGTTGCCTGACTCAGAAGCCAATTTTTTAAGACACTTCTGTTTTTCCTTGGGGTCGTGGGTAGTGGCGGCTAAGAGAATTTTTGCTAATCCCTTGGTCTGCTGCTCTCTACGCCTGTCCTGGCATTCTTCTGGACTCTATTGCTAAAGGTTTTCTCAGCCACCCCCAGCAGATCCTGTAAACTTTTCTCTCCTAATCTTTCTACATTCTGCAGCTTCCTTTTGATATTTGGTGCTGCCTGATTAATGAATGCCATGATTACAGCCGCTTTAGTTTCTGGTGCCTCTGGATTCATTGGGGTGTATTGACAGAAGGCTTCTGTAATACGCTCTAAAAATGCGGCTGGGCTCTCGTTCCTGTCTTGCCTTATGTTATATACATTAGCCAAATTAGTGGGCTTACAAGCAGCTGCCCAGAAACCTGCCATCAGAGCCTGGTTGTAGACCTGGAGTTTCTCCTTACCTTCTGCTGTGTTAAAATCCCATCCAGGTCGGGAAAGGGGAAAGGCTACATTTATAAGATCTGGGTTTGTGGTGGGCTGTCCATCAACTCCCGGAACCAGCTTCCAGGCCTCCGTCTGCATTCTTTCTTTCTCTTCAGTGGTGAATAATACCTGTAAAAGTATCTGGCA
>NW_007263005.1:0-759 GCF_000164805.1 Carlito syrichta | reverse complement strand
TCAAAAATCATCCATCATGACCAAATAGGCTTCATCCCTGTGATGCTAGGCTGGTTCAACATTTGTAAAACTATAAATGTAATTAAATACATCAACAGATGTCAAAACAAAAACCACATGATTATATCATTAGATGCAGAAAAAGCTTTTGATAAAAATCCAGCACCACTTCTTGATAAAAACATCTAGGCATATGGGGAACATAACTCCAAATAGTAAAAGCCATCTATGAGAAACCCACAGCCAGCATACTCCTAAACAGACAAAAATTGGAACCATTTCCCCTGAAAACTGGAACAAGACAAGGATGCCTACTCTCACCCCTCCTGTTCAATATAGTATTGGAAATTCTGGTTATAGCAATCAGAGAAGAGAAGGCAATCAGGGATACCCAAATAGGAAAAGAGGAAGTCAAGTTATGTCTCTTTGCAGATGACATGATTGTGTACCTTGAAAATCCAAGAGAATCTGTCAAAATTCTCCTTACACTGATAAAGGCCTTTGGCAAAGTTTCAGCATATAAAATAAATGTGCAGAAGACAATTGCATTTCTTTACGCCAATAATAAACAAACAGAAACCCAAATAAAAACCACAATTCCATTCACAATAGCCACAAAATATGAAATACCTTGGCATCTTCTAACCAGAGACATGAAAGACCTTTACAATGAAAACTACAGCCGTGCTCACTGGCTCAGCATGTAATCCCGTGCCTTTGGGAGGCTGAGGTGAGCGGATTGCCTGAGCTCGAGACCTG
>NW_007263004.1:0-374 GCF_000164805.1 Carlito syrichta | reverse complement strand
AAATAATAATAATCACCATCACCACCACCACCACCACCACCTCTGACATCCAGAGCGAGGAATCACCCTCAGGGATGGGAGAGGAAACGGTACTTTCTTGCCTATCATACGCACGAGGTTTCAAAGGAGGCCAACCGGCACGTCCATCACGTGCCTTCAGCCATACACCCCAGAAGGCCAGCCTCCACCCTCCACACTCACGCCCCATTGCAAAGACACACGTGAGCTTACAGAACAGACTGCCCCGAGTTACGGTGGCTAATGGGCACAGAGCGATCAAGCCGATTTTTCAGCGCCAGGGCTAGTCCAGGTTCTGGTCACCCAGTCTGCCACCTTTGTGTGGGGGGAGGTCCCCTTCCTCTCCAGATTACTGC
>NW_007263003.1:0-782 GCF_000164805.1 Carlito syrichta | reverse complement strand
CACTTAGGTACACTGAACCTCAAGGTTCAGTTATCTAAGGATGATATACATATGGATTCTCAGCTAGTTTCAATTTATGCAGAATAAAACATTCGGAATTTATGTGAGAAATTAGTTTTCAATTGGAAAGCAATATTATACTGTGTAAAAGGAAAAGGAGTTATCATTGCAGTATTGTACACTTCTTAATTATCAATCCCTGCATAAAGAACATTTCTGTTCTGAATTGTAATCATCTTTAAAGTAAGAAAAAATAAAAAATAGTACAAAACAGTCAGTTGCACGTTTTACAACTTTCATTTATTTATATAATATTTTTTAAAAATGTGTGGTACAATTCAGAGTTAGTTATACAAACATTGATTATACAGGGTCCCTGGTTGATGAGTATGGCTCTCCCTCCATTTGCAATATCTCTCCACTTCCAATCTATCCTCTCCTCCTAAAAAGATTTCTACTACTGCCAATCAGTTTCTTACAGAACTATAATTGATCAAGTTCAGCTCATGAGAAGAAAATATGGATCTCTGTTCTTTGTTTCTGTGATAAATCACTGAGAATAACCTACCTCATGTCCCTCAAAAGTTCTGCAAAATTCCTATATCTGTCCTTTCTTATGGCTGCATCTTACTTCATTGTGTGTATATACCACATTTATATTACCCATTCCTGGTCTGATGGGCAACATGGTTGGTACCATGTTTTTTGCAATTGTGATTAGAGCTGCAAAAAACATACTTGTGTAGGTATATTTTTAGTAAAATAATTTGGATTCCTCCAGG
>NW_007263002.1:0-428 GCF_000164805.1 Carlito syrichta | reverse complement strand
TGGACCCTGAAGGTTGCTCCAGTTTTTTTTAACAGCTCTCCTGTCATGAGTAGGAAAACACATAGATGCTTCCACTTCTCTTTCTTTCATCTTTTATCTTGGGCAAAGTTTCGAGACAACAGCATCAGGAGAAAAATTTCATCATAGCAATAAAGAGAGTCAGGGTATCCATTTTTTTTGGCCCATCGGTGCTCAGGCACATCACACAGATGCTTCATGAGAGTCTTTGAGTTCAGCGAGTGAGTGTTTGGGGAAGGAGGAGAGGATGGTGCAAGGTGGGAGAAGTTCCCATGGCACATTCACCCTTGTGTTGGCCATGCTGACCTCCCTAAACATTAAATCAGATCCCTTGATATGAATGTCCCTTATATTTTTCCTGGCTAGGTCATACAAATATTCTTCATCTCAGTCTTACACATGATATATGT
>NW_007263001.1:0-427 GCF_000164805.1 Carlito syrichta | reverse complement strand
TGACTAACCGCCTGGATATGTAGTTAAGTCAGCTAGTTTACTCACCTGACTGTGCAGCTGTCTAGCACGTTAATCAACTAGCTGATTAATCAGCTGGCTAAACAGCTGACTAGCTAGTTAAGTAAAACCGTTAAGTCAGTTGGCTAGCCAGCTCACTAGCTAGGTAAAATGATACTTAATTCAGATGGCTAGACAGCTGTCTGGTTATTCATTTCAGCTAGTAAAGTCATCTGGCTAGCTAGCTAGCCAGCTAGTTATGTCAGCTAGTTATGTCAGCTAGCTAGCTAAGTTAAGTCAGCTAGTTAAGTCAGCTAGCTAGGATGCTACCTAGTTATTTCAGCTAGTGAAATCAGCTGGTTTGCTAAGCAGCTAGATAGTTATGTCAGCTAGTTACGTCAGATGGCTAGCTAGTTAAGTTAGTCAGTTA
>NW_007263000.1:0-684 GCF_000164805.1 Carlito syrichta | reverse complement strand
TAGAATGAGAACCCAGTCTTCATTTTGTTAAATAAGAATCCATCACTATGTGAACAGGAGGGGAGAGAGTGGGCATCCTTGTCTAGTTCCAGTTTTCAGGGGGAATTGGTTCCAATTTTTGTCCATTTAGGAGTATGCTGGCTGTGGGTGTCTCATAGATGGCTTTTATTATTTTGAGGTATGTTCCCCGTATGCCTAGATGTTCAAGGGTTTTTATCAAGAAGGGGTGCTGGATTTTTATCAAAAGCTTTTTCTGCATCTAATGATATGATCATGTGGTTTTTGTTTTGACATCACAAAAGAAGACATTCGAGAAGCCAACAAACACATGAAGAAATGCTCAACCTCACTAATCATCAGGGAGATGCAAATCAAAACCACACTGAGATAACACCTAACTCCAGTCAGAATGGCAATTATCAACAACTCAAAAAATAACAGCTGCTGGAGAGGGTGTGGTGAAAAGGGAACACTTCTACACTGCTGGTGGGAGTGTAAGCTAGTGCAACCTCTGTGGAAAGCAGTGTGGCGATTCCTAAAAGCTCTAAAAATTGACCTTCCATATGACCCTGCAATCTCCCTACTGGGAATATACCCTGAAGAACACAAATCACTCTATAAAAAAGATACCTGCACACGTATGTTTATCGCAGCATTGTTCACAATAGCAAGAACCTGGAAACG
>NW_007262999.1:0-796 GCF_000164805.1 Carlito syrichta | reverse complement strand
AAATATTAAGAGTGTGAATCAGAGAAACTTTAGGCAAAGAGATTTTTAAGAATGTTAAGAAGAAAATGCTGTAAACACTCTTATGCACACTGGAGTAGGCAACCAATTCTTGTTCAAATCCCCAAAAGCAAATGCCATAAGAGACAAGATAGACAAGTGGCACTTCATCTAACTGAAAAGCTTCTGCAAAACCAAAGAAACCATCAAGAGAGTGGGGAGATAACCCACAAAATGGAAAAGAAATATTTGTCAATTGCATATCCGACCAAGGCCTAATATCTAGGATCTACAAGAAACTCAAAGGTGCTGATGTAGATTTCTCAAGTCAGCCTGGGCTTCAAGAGCGTCAGCTTAATTGGTTGGCCAGCCAAGCCCCGGGGGAGGGTCATGGAGGGGCTGGTAAGCCTAGCCCTGGAAGTGTCAGTTCTAATGGGCTAGCAAGTCAAGCTCTGAGTGTTGTGATTGGGGGAGGGGAGCAAGTCCCGTCTCCAGGGTGTTGGCTCTAACAGGCTGGCAAGCCAAGCTCTGAGAGTGTTGCTGGTTCAATAGGCTGGCAAGCCTAGCCCCTTGGGTGTCTCAGCTTCGGAGTCTCATCTTCCTCCGGCAGCTCTCCTGGTTCAACTGGCTCTGTCGACTGGCAAGCCAGCCTCTGGGTTGCATGGTTTCTTGACTCCGATGATCTTCTGCAGCCCTTCAGGTTGCGACTCTTCAGGGTCGAGTTTCTTGTCTCATTCCCAGGAAGAATGAGGGACATGAACAGCCAGAAAACAGGATTTATTGAGGACCGAAAAGCTCG
>NW_007262998.1:0-860 GCF_000164805.1 Carlito syrichta | reverse complement strand
AAGGTCAGAACTTACACTTTCATATTGGCTGAAACATATATACAAACAGACCACATTTTAGTTATACTGAGCAGAAAACCCCTTTAAAAAATGAATGCAAGCCAGACTTGGTGGCTCAGCCTGTAATCCCGCGCCTTTGGGAGGCTGCGGTGAGTGGATTGCTGAGCCCGCGGGTTCGAGACCCGCCTGGGCAGGGAGACCTCATCTCTACAATAAATAAAAAAAATCAGCCGGGCATGGTAACGCATGCCTGTAATTCCAGCTACTCAGAAGGCTGAGGCGGAAGGATCGCCAGAGCCCAGCAGGTCGAGGTCGAGGCTGCGGTGGCTGGGAGCGGCCACTGCACTCCAGTCTGGGCGGCTGGGAGCGGCCACTGCACTCCAGTCTGGGCGACAGAGTGAGACTCCAACTCAAAAAAAAAAAGAAAAGAAAAAAAAATGAATGCATTAATGAATATGTTTAAAATTTCATTTCTTAAAAGAACATGAACTCTTTTGATATATATATGATATAATGCTGGTTTTCCTTGTAAAAGTATACCTCTAAAATATGAAATTATAAAACACATAAAACAAGATCGTATACATAAATACTTAATAAAACTAAAATATCTAATTTTACTCTAACTGCAAGCTAAAAAGTCAGCTACCACTGTTTCATGAATGATAGTAGAAGACACAAGACACCTGGATCAGTACCAAAGGACTATAGCACTCATGGCAGAGAAGGCAGCATGGACATGATATGTGTGTTTATCCTTTCTTGCTTCTCATGTACCATAGGACTGAGGCAGAGTTGTTCACCTAGAGGTTGTACTTGCTAAAGGTTTATATTAGAGCTGAGTCAGCTCTTGAGTCTTT
>NW_007262997.1:0-720 GCF_000164805.1 Carlito syrichta | reverse complement strand
TCAGACACAGTTATCTGGATTACTTCAATTATCATGTTTCCTAGTAGAAGTCAGTAAAACTACTAGCTCTTCCATCTAATAAAACTCAGATTATATTAAAGTTTCTCAAGAGAGAGCTCTTCATCTTAGGACACTGCATTTTTGTGAGAGGTTAAACGTGTGAAAGAGCTAAGTAAAATAATCAAGATACCAAAAATCTGAATTTATCTAGAAAATTAAAATATAAAACCACAAAAGCTATTGCTGCTCTCTTGGTAAATATTAAATATAAACACACAAAATTAGTGAGAGTTTACTGTTTATTTTTGCACTGTCCTGTCCCCTGCCCACTCCATGACAAATAGAAACGATAGTTTTGGTTTAAAAAAAATTAGTCTTTGGTCTTTCTAGCTGGATAGGAAAATTCACAACTGGGAACAGATTCTACAACTTTCCACTGTGAAAGTCATGGTATAAGTGCTAGAGAGAAAATATAAGCTACCTAACAACTCCAAATATAAAGATGCTCTTTTAACACAACTGAGATATTTATCTTAAATCTTCAATTACCATTAAACTTTTGGAAGAATGGAATTTTGCCTGAAACTTTAAAACTGATGTTAAAAACCGGGCTTGGTGGCTCAGCCTGTAATCCCGCACCTTTGGGAGGCTGAGGTGAGTGGATTACCTGAGCCCGCGGGTTCGAGACCTGCCTGGGCAGGCAAGACCTCATCTCTACAG
>NW_007262996.1:0-774 GCF_000164805.1 Carlito syrichta | reverse complement strand
TATTTATTTACTTTGTGAGATGGAGTCCCATCAAGTGTCCCAGACTGGCCTGAACCCCCCCGGGTTCAGGCAATCCTCTTGCTTCGCCTCCCAAAGTGTTGGGATTACAGGCTTAATCCACCACTACCAGTCCAGCCATAGAACTTATTAACACCTTTCCAGAATGAAGAGATTTTGGTTTTAAGCATCTAGTTTCTAGGACAGTAAATAATAAAAAAGACAGCAAAGGACACTTTAGCTAATGTAATCTACTTGATCATCTGTTCTGCATTGGCACGAAGAAGACAATGTGTTCCTTGCTGTCTTCACATCTGCCTGATTACAAGTCTTAGAAGTCACTTATCTGACTTCTGAAGGTTTTGAATCTGAGATTCAGCTGGATCTAACGCAGATTAAACTGTGTTCATAGATGCATAGGCAAAGAAAGTTTAGTGAGCAGTAAAGTATGGGAAAGAGGATGAAAGTTCATAGATTTCTAGAATTCAGATATACAGCATTGCTACATGGTAGAGGATTTTCTATAGCTGTAATGAATGTCTGGGTCTGGGTGACTCAGTAATTCAGCTGAAGGAAATAGATTTTATCATTAGTGATTTTTGGATAATATCTTGATTTAACATTCCTGCTTCTGATATATAAAATGAGCTGATGCTCCTGGCCAATTTCTTATAACCAGATACTACGTACAGGTATCCTCCTTTTCTTCTCTCTGAAACAAGTCCCAGATCCTCAACTTACTGGAGAGCATTGTCATCAGAAGTAAAGTACTAAACG
>NW_007262995.1:0-683 GCF_000164805.1 Carlito syrichta | reverse complement strand
AGTGTCCTCGGCTGGGAGGGGAAAGTGTACTCTCTTATGTGATTTCTCTTTTGTCTGACACCAATTCTCCAGAGAAGAGGGCAGCCATGAGTGCTTAGCAGCCATCATTCACAGTAGCTGAGAGACAGGGGAACTGGCCTAATAAAGGGAATCTGAGAGAAACACCAGTACAGGCTCCTACAAAAGATGCCTCCTCCTGCTGCTTTATGGAGAATATATTTGAAAACAAGGGTAACCTCTTGAAAAGGGGTGTTCATCATCTCTCTAGCTTGACTAATATGTCATGGTTTCTTAGGAAGGGAGAGTTCTCTTAGCTTCCAACCTTGGCTTAAGCTGTGTTTATTATAGCTTTACTTAAATATATATAAACCTAAAAGCATTGATAAACATCGTATGCTTATATTTCTTAAAATGGCATAAAACCAAAGCAAATTAAAAATTAAAAATTTAAAAGTATGACGATAAAAACTCAAATTGACAATATAAATTCAATGTGATGAATGATGCTGTTTTGCTATAACTAAATTAACAATCTCAAAGTAAATATGTAACTGTGAAATTGCACAGATTGCCTTGTATATCTGACATAGCCTATGTTATCTGATGTCATGGGAAGGACCAACTATCCACCACTCTTCTCTGCCTGGGGAAGGGGGGCACACCTCATCACAAGGGTACCTGAA
>NW_007262994.1:0-599 GCF_000164805.1 Carlito syrichta | reverse complement strand
TGATATGTTAAGATGAGGTCTCGCCACATTGCCCAGGTGGTTCTCAAACCCCCGGGCTTAGGCAATACACTCACCTCTGCCTTTCAATGGCACGGGATTACAGGCTGAACCACCGAGCCTTTGGGAGGCCAAGGTGAGTGGATTGCCTGAGCTCATGGGTTTGAGAACAGCCCAGGAAATTTGGTGAGACCTCAAAAAATTAGCCATGTGCTTTAGTGCACCTCTAGTTCCAGCTACTTGGAAGGCTGAGTTGGAAGGATCGCCTGAGTCCAGAAGTTCGAGGCTGTGGTGACCATGAGAGTGCCACTGCACTCCAGTCTGTAACAGAGTGAGACTCTGACACAAAAAAAGAAATTAAAATAGTGTCAGTACCCCACAAGAAATTGTAAGGAAAAAAAAAGAAAATGGAAGGTTCTCATTTTTCCTTGTCTGATAAACTGAGATAAACCCAAGCTCTGTCACTTGGCAGATGTTTGACAAAATATTCCTTTTGAGCCAGAAGCATTGGCATCACTGGTGAGCTTGTTAGAAGTGCAGAAAGTCAGAGCATGAATAGTTTCTCATGCTTGTCATTCCAGCTCTTTAGGAAGCTGAGGCAG
>NW_007262993.1:0-585 GCF_000164805.1 Carlito syrichta | reverse complement strand
AGAATTAAAGAAGACGGCGACGTGGAGGGAAGGAAAAAGTAAGGAGGGGGGAAAAACCGCACAAATGAAGAAAAACCAAAAGAAGAATATAGGTCTTACACAGACCCCTGGGAGATCAGACAATGAGAAAACAGATTCTGGAACACAGACAATGAAGAGTCCCCAGAATGACTGGCTACATGCAACAAACCCAGACATCAAGACATTAATGGAGAGAATTAAAAAAATTGAGGAGAGACAAGAGGAAAATAGGAAGGAGTTGTTGTCAGAAATGACAGCAGTAAAGAATACTGTGATGGAAATGAACAACAGACTAATAAGCATGGAAAGCAGAATCAGCCAAGCCGAAGAAAGAATCTCAGAGCTTGAAGACCAAAACACAGAACTAACCCAAACTGTCAAAAGCATAGAAAAGAAGCTCAAAAAGACAGAACAAAACCTGCAAGAGATGAATGATCACTTCAAGAGACCAAACCTAAGAATAATTGGGCTTCCTGAGGCAGAAAGAGAAACCGAAGCCACACTGGAACAAACATTTCATGAAATCATTCAAGAAAACTTCCCTCATCTCATTAAGGATGAAAA
>NW_007262992.1:0-714 GCF_000164805.1 Carlito syrichta | reverse complement strand
TGGTAAGAAATAAATGCAAACTTTGTTAAAAAGGGAACACAGACTTGCTGAACATCAGTTTCAGAAGGAATTGCTGAGAAGGCAAAGGAAAGCACCAGTGTCAGTTGATCGGAAATTCTGGGGAATGCACCACTGGGCAGAGGTTTAAAGGTGGTGTGGCCTTGCTCTGAGCCAATCCCAGCCTGTCTGTGGCCCTGTTTCAGCCCCTTGGACTCTGAGTAATAGTCACAAAAGACCACTGGACCTTATTACTTTCTATTTTTCTGACAGCACATCTGCCCCATATAAAAGGAGTTAAATTGGGGTCAGGGTCTCCATACTATACCAATAATAAATGGGGTAGTAAATTGTCCTTCTGGCCCATGTCCAATCAATTCTGAATGAATAGGAAATTAGAAGGCACGTAAAGTATGAAGGTGAGAGACATTAAAGGCAAAAGGGAAAAAATAGGTAGCATGTGGTGGGTACTACTTTTCTGCGCTCCCGTCTTCCTTGCTCCTTTCTGCTGGGTCCCAGAATCTCCGCCTTACATTACCTTTGGTCTGGCTCTGCTGTTTCCAGCTTGTTCAACTGAGGTCAGGGAGGTATGGTATCTAGAGAAGTAGCTCCAGGAATTCGTGATTCCACTCCAACCAAGACAGGCAGGGAAGCTATATTGATGTGGACCCCACACTTTGCACGGATGCTGGTATTCTGCTTGGTCCTTGTTCTCTG
>NW_007262991.1:0-1358 GCF_000164805.1 Carlito syrichta | reverse complement strand
ACAATTTCACCAAGAATAACCTACCCAGCCAAACTAAGCTTCATTAGTGAGGGAGAATTGAAATCTTTTCCAGATATCCAATCCCTAAGAACCTATGCTGCCACCAGACCACATCTACAAGAAACACTTAAGAAAATACTGAACACAGAAGAAAAAGGAAAAGTAACAACAACATTCTTCATAAGAGTACAGACCAAAGATTAAAAACACACACGAACCAACTCCAAAACCCAAAGAAAGACAACAAACAAAGAGGAACAACTCTGTAAGAACCTTATGACAGGGATCAACTCTTGCATTTCAATTATTAGCCTAAATGTGAATGGACTAAATTCACCACTGAAAAGACATAGAATGGCAAAATGGATAAAATATCATCAGGCAACAATCTATTGCCTTCAAGAGACTCACCTCACTAGAAAGGACACCCACAGACTCAAAGTAAGAGGATGGGAAACAAACATTCAGGTGAATGGAATACAAAAGAAAGGAGGAGTAGCGATCTTAATTTCAGACAAAATACCCTTCAAGCTATTAAAAATCAAAAAAGATACAGAAGGCCACTACATAATGATAAAAGGCTCAATCCATCAACAAGAAATATCTATCCTAAACATATATGCAACCAACATAGGTGTGTCAACTTTCATAAAGCAACTTCTAGGAAAACTAAAGAAAGATATTGACTCTGACACCATCATAACTGGGGACTTTAATGCCCCACTCACAGCCCTAGATAGATCATCAGGACAAAAAATCAGCAAGGAGATCAGGAACCTCAATGTGACTTTGGACCAAATGGACTCAATTGATACCTACAGAACACTCCATCCAAAGACTACAGAGTACACATTCTACTCATCACCACATGGATCATATTCTAAGATCGACCACATATTCAGCCATAAATCAAGCATAAGCAAATTTAAAAGGACCGAAATTCTGCCATGCACCTTCTCGGAACACAGTGGAATAAAAATAAACATTGACACCAGCAAAGTCCCCCCAAAACCCACAAAGACATGGACACTAAACAGCATGATGCTAAACAACTCCTGGGTCAATGATGAAATCAAAACAGAGATCAAAAGATACTTGGAAACAAATGAAAATGAAGAAACATCTTACAAAGATATGGACACTAAACAGCCTGATGCTAAACAACTCCTGGGTCAAAGATGAAATCAAAACAGAGATCAAAAGATACTTGGAAACAAATGAAAATGAAGAAACATCTTACCAAAATCTCTGAGATGCCCTGAAAGCTGTAGTAAGAGGGGAATTTATATCCCTACAAACACACATGAAGAAAATGGAAGGAACAGAAATTCACAACCTAACAAGCCACCTAAAGAAGG
>NW_007262990.1:0-788 GCF_000164805.1 Carlito syrichta | reverse complement strand
GTACAGTTCTCTGCCAAATGCGGTAGACACGATGGATTCATTCCAAAGAAGTGAAGATACCTTGTGTTCACTTGGTGAACACATCCCAAAAATTCTCCAGGGTAAGTGATGATTCACGTATTCCTCTGAACGAGGTAGTTTTTTTTCTTTTTTAGAAACTTCGGGATGTTTTTTAGTATTGTGTATCTGCTTTTGAGGAAGTTTTTCCTACCAGGGATTTAAACTTTACTTTTACTAAGATCATAATCAATTTTCCAGAATTTTCAATTATCTAAATTTGTAAATTAATGCAGAGCTCAAATGCTTCCTACATTGTACATCTCCATGTTCTTTTGGTTTATACATATTGGCCCCCAAATTCTATTTTTTCTGTGTGACTCATTTTAAAGGGTTGGTGATTAAAAGTATCAGATTAATCAGATTCTTTGATGCAGAGTACAGCATTATGTCTTATGTAGATAAAATACTAGGGAAGTCAATGGAAATACTCTTTTAGAAGTATAAATTGGGCTAAAATATAAAGGGAATGTGATTACTTTGCTCTAAGGTTTGCACTTCAGTAACATTTAATCAAAATTAACAAGCAGAAAATACAGAGTGCACCAAGAAAATTTACACAAATTTTATGAAGGAAAAAAGTTGTAGCCGGGCTTGGTTGCTCAGCCTGTAATCCCACGCCTTTAGGAGGCTGAGGTGAGTGAATTGCCTGAGCCCACGGGTTTGAAACCTGCCTGGGCAGCGAGACCTCATCTCTACAATAAATCAAAAAATCAGCTGGGCGTGGTAGG
>NW_007262989.1:0-755 GCF_000164805.1 Carlito syrichta | reverse complement strand
TCAGCTAGTTTAGTGAACTCACTAGCTAGTTAAGTCAGTTAGTTAAGTCAGCTGGCTAGCCAGCTGCCTATCGGGGTATCTATCTAGTTAAGTCAACTGGCCAGCCAGCTGGCTAGCTGGTTAAATCACCTAGTTAAGTGCGCTTGTTGGCCAGCAGATTAGCTCGGTAGTTAGGTAGTTAAGTCAGCTGGCAAGACAGTGTTCTATGTAGGGAGGTAGCTAGTTAAGTCAGCTGACTAGCCATCAGGCTATCTAGTTATGTCAGCTAGTTAAGTCAGCTGGCTATTCAGCTACCTAGGTAGGTAGATAGCTAGTTAAGTGTGTTGGCTAGCCAGCTGGCTACTTAGTTAAGTCAGCTAGTTAAGTCTGCCTGCAAGGCTGCTGGCTAGCTAGATAGCTAGGCAATTAAGTCAGCTGGGTAGCCAGTTGGCCAGTAGTTAATTCAGCTAATTTAGTCAACTGGCTTACCAGTTGAGTAGCTAGTTAAGTCAGCATGGTGTCATTTGTCTAGCCTTCTTGCTGGCTAGTTAAAACGCTAGTTATTTCAGATGGGCTGCCAGCTGATCGCTAGTTATTTCAGCTAGTTAAGTCAGCTGGCTAGCTAGGAAGCTAGCTAGTTAAGTAAGCTAGATATGTCAGCTATCTAGCTAGTTAAGTCAGCTATCTAAGTCAGATAACACACTAGTTAGCTAACTATTTAACTCAGATACTTAATATTCTACCTAACTAGTTAGCTAATTAGTTAAGTCTCCTGG
>NW_007262988.1:0-798 GCF_000164805.1 Carlito syrichta | reverse complement strand
CTACCTCACTCAACCTACTGACTTAACCCGTTAGCTAACTAGCTAGCTAACTGTCTTAACCATCGACTAATTAGAAGGCTGACTTAAATAACTGACTTAGCTATCTGACTTAACTACTTAGCTAGCTGACTTAAATGGTCAACTTAACAAGTTAGCTAGCTGACTTAAGTACCTGAATTCAATAGTTAGTTAACTATTTAACTAGCCGAATAACTAGCTGCTTTAATAATTGTCTAACTAGCTAGGTAGCAGACTTAAGTAGGTGAGTTAAATAGTTAGCTAACTAATGAACTAGCTGACTTAGCTAGTTTACATAGCTAGCTAGCTGGAAAGCTAGCTGACTTAGCTACCTGACTTAACTAGTTGGCTAACGAGATAGCTAGCTGACATAATGAGTTGGTTAATGAGTTAGCAAACTGTTTTAACTACTTGGTGAACGAGTTAACTAGCTGACTTAACTAGTTAGTTAACGAGTTAGATAGGTGAATTAACTTGTGGGCTGATGAGTCGGCTAAATACTTAGATTGTTTAACACATTGGCTGCCTACTTGGCCAACTTGTTAGCTGGCTTAACCAGTCTGCCGACTAGTTGGCCGACTAGTTAGCTGGGTTAACAAGAAGACTGAGGAGTTGGCCCAATAGTTAGCAATTTTAACCAGTTGCCTGCTCGTTTGCTGACCTAACTAGTCGGCCAAATACTTGGCTGGCATGTTAGCTGACCTAACTAGTTGGCTGACTAGTTAGCTGTGGTAACTTGTCAGCTGACAAGTTGATTGACTAGTCGGGCAATTGTTTAGG
>NW_007262987.1:0-323 GCF_000164805.1 Carlito syrichta | reverse complement strand
GTCTGAACAGATAAAATGAAATTTCTAGGCAAATGAATGCACATCATGGGAAGCTCTGGCATGGAAAAGAGCATGGAATGCCAAGTTACTAAAAGGAGTAGGTAGATTAGAAAAGGAATCTGAGGGATGTGCAGGTAGAAACCAGATAAGGTCAAATTAATGAACCTCCAGTTTTTTTTTTCCCCTTTAAAAAAACATAAATCTTTAAACAAAAGCAGATCACAAACCTCTTAAAGGCACACACCATGCATCTAATCTTTATTTTTTTCTCTTCTCATAGAGTATTAATATTTAATAAATACTTCCTCCATACATAGATAAAT
>NW_007262986.1:0-327 GCF_000164805.1 Carlito syrichta | reverse complement strand
CCTCTCTAGCAATCCTCTTACCTCCATCAACAAACTGCTCACAATAACTGCTGGCCTTTGACTGCAGGGAGATCTATGCAATTTCTCTCCTGGCCTTGTCCATTGGTATGCCTTCTCTCTAGCCTGTATTTTGCTTTGGGAAGTGTCACATCTACCTGCAGTATTACATCATGTAGCTTAACAATCTTCAACATTAGTCCCTTACATTCACAACAATAGCCTCTATGTGCATCACATTTTCATTTGCTTTTTATCCTTTAATAGCTGAATTCCTGTCATCAATCTCACACACCAATTTCTAAACAACACAAACATATCCAACTGCTG
>NW_007262985.1:0-386 GCF_000164805.1 Carlito syrichta | reverse complement strand
GTAAAATGTACGTGGTGAAAAAACTAGAGATTTGCAAACCCAGAATTAAAAAACAGTTCTTAGGTCTCATGGTTCACATTCTTTGATGAATGATACTGCCTTCCAGAATGGGTTGTGTTGTTTTAATACTGTCATAACAATATGGAGAGGATGAGGGCCATTGCAGTGAGCATTTTTCCTGGGATTTGGCAGGGAGAGTACAGGATGCCAGGTGGTGGTACATGACTGGTAGGTGGAGACAGCAAGAGCACAAGAGTACACTGCTTCTTTAAGAAGAATTTCCTACTAAAGAAGGAGAAATAATTAATCTCACCCATGAGAAACATTTCAGCAGCTCCCTCTGAACCTGTAGTAGTGTCCAAGTTCTCTTCATGGTCCGAGGCTTC
>NW_007262984.1:0-525 GCF_000164805.1 Carlito syrichta | reverse complement strand
TCATCTCATCTCATCTCATTTCATCATTTCATTTCATCTCATCTCATCTCATTTCATCATTTCATCTCATTTCATCATTTCATTTCATCTCATCTCATCATCTCATCACAACTCATTTCATCATTTCACTCATCTAATCTCATCTCATCATTTCATTTCATTTCTTCATTTCATTTCATCATTTAATTTCATTTTAGCATTTCATTTCATCATTTCATCTCATGTCATCTCATCTCATCATCTCATCTCATCTCTTCTCATTTTATCATTTTATTTCATCATGTCATTTCATCTCATCTCATTTCATTTCATCATTTTATTTCATTTCAACATTTCATTTCATCTCATCTCATTTCATCATTTCATCTCATCATTTCATCTCATCTCATTTCATCATTTCATTTTTTCATTTCATTTCATTTCAGTCTCATCCTATTGCCCATGCTCACAGCTTCCAAAGCCTCGGCTGAGCTCAGGCAAGCCTCCTGTATCAGTCTTCTATGTAGCTGGAACTACAGGTATGTG
>NW_007262983.1:0-766 GCF_000164805.1 Carlito syrichta | reverse complement strand
TTCTTAGCAATCGACAGTCCAGTTTCCTGTATATGAGGACTCCCCATTACACAGTTCTAATTAAAACCCTGATTCATGGTTCCTCTTATTAAGACGCCCTGTGGATTTTTGGAATTGAACCAAAATTCAACCAAAATTCCTTATTCTTCCTTAGCAATAGGCCGTGTAGTTTCCTGTATGTGAGGCCTCACATTATCCAGATTCCTGCTTCATTCTCAGCAAGGTGCTGAGACATTTCCTGGTGACCTAGAATTACAGTTGTTTGGATATCAAGAGAAACACTCCCATACAGTACTTGGGGAATTGTAATCCAAGAATCATGGTTCCCATTAATAAGAACACCCCAAAATGTGGAACCTACTAACCCCAATGTCCCAATTCCCACCAGCCTGGCCACAAGAAATTTCTGTAGTTTGAGGTAACCTGAATCAAGGGATTTTGTACCATTATGCCTTTGATTCCTGGGGTACCTGATTATGTTCCTAGATCTTCATAGGACACAAAAGGATTTGCAGGGCCAGATCCTTGATTACAAGTATCAAGAGGACCAGAAAGTTCCTGGAGATCTCTAATGACAGATTTATGTTACCCAAGGAGCAAGTAGTTCTGAAAAAGGTAGAAACCTAGAAGCTCAGATTGCTAATTGAACCTTATGAAGAGGCACTGTAGATTATGGTGAATGAGGACTCTTAGATCCGGATTTCCTTTTCGTTCTCAGCAAGAAGCCCTGAGTTTCCCTCATGATGTGGATCCCAAACTCTGTATG
>NW_007262982.1:0-739 GCF_000164805.1 Carlito syrichta | reverse complement strand
TTAGATGCCAAGGTGGAGGCTGCTGGTAGGTGGGCAGGTCAATGCAAATATCTGCCTGGAAAATGGATGAGATGGGCAGCTCCTCTTTCATGGACCCTTTTCTGTCTGCTCGTCCGGGTCCCTGGGTGATCTACTATGATGGGGTGTGGTGGCATGTGAGGCAACAGGGATCAGCTGCGCAGTTGGTCTCTGGATCTGGTGTGGCACCAACCACTTTGGGTGGAGAAGGGAGCTGGGAGTTCCCTCTTCTGGAGCTGAGAGAAGCTGATCAGCACCTCCTTAAGATATACGGTTCCCTTACACTACCATGGGGTTTCACACTGGGTGCCTCAGCCAGAGTAGAGCCGGAGTTCCAAAAGACAAGTGGTGTGTGGTGAGAGCGGTTTTGGTCCCCTCACAGGGTACTTCAGTCAGAAATGGAGCTGGTATCTCTGAGAGGCAGATGCTTAGAGCTTCCCTGGGTGACGGTGGTTTGAAATAGGACTGGGTGGAGGCCCAGAACCCAGGGCAGGGAGCTGAAACTCTGAGGAGTGAGAACCAGGCAGCTGTCCTGGGACCCCAGTCAGGGTGAGAGCTGGCAGCAGCTGAGTGCCGGGTGGATCAATGCAGCCAGCAAGGGAACCCAGATCTCCACAAGGTGGTATCCAGGGACCTCCACAGGTGGCAGCTTGGCACCAGGTGAGACAATGTAACCAGGGAGGAGTTGGGATTTCCACGTGGCCAGGGCCACATATAGTTG
>NW_007262981.1:0-727 GCF_000164805.1 Carlito syrichta | reverse complement strand
GTGGTGGGGCTTTGTCGAAGATGAGTTGGTTGAGAAATTGAGGTTTTGCTTTTGGAATCTCAACTCTGTTCCATTGATCTATATGCCTGTTCCTGTACCAATATCAAGCTGTTTTGATGATTGTAGCTTTATAGTAAAGTTTGAATCTGGTATTGTGATACCACCTGCTTTGTTTTTTTTGTTGAGGATTGTTCTGGCTATTCTTGGACGTTTGTGTTTCCATATGAATTCCTGTGTTGTTTTTTCTAGGTCTGAGAAGAATGTTGTTGGTAATTTAATGGTTATTGCATTGAATTTGTAGGTTGCCTTAGGTAAGATGGACATCTTCACAATGTTGATTCTTCTGATCCATGAGCATGGGATATTTTTCCACTTGTTCATGTCAGCTTTGATTTCTTTGAGCAGTGTTTTGTAATTTTCATTGTAAAGGTCTTTCACGTCTCTGGTTAGGAAGATGCAAAGGTATTTCTTTTTTTTTGTGGCTATTGTGAATGGAACTGTGTTTTTTATTTGGGTTTCTGTTTGTTTATTATTGGTGTAGAGAAATACGATTGTCTTTTGTACATTTATTTTGTATCCTGAGACTTTGCCAAAGGTTTTTATCAACAAAAGGAGGCCTTTGACAGATTCTCTTGGGTTTTCAAGGTACACCATCATATCATCTGCATAGAGAGATAACTTGACTTCCTCTTTTCCTATTTGAATACCTCTGATTGCCTCCTCTTCG
>NW_007262980.1:0-624 GCF_000164805.1 Carlito syrichta | reverse complement strand
TTTTCAGAACTTCACGATTCATTTGATCTTCCTGCTCACCACCCATTAATTATTATCCCTTTTAACCATAGTCCTGAGCACAAAAGTATCTCTACAAAACAAGGATACATTGTTGTCCTGCAAATGAAACACAAAGTTTACATGTTGTCTTCTGCTCCCACTGATGTGTGAAATAAACAGTTCACACATGGAACAAACACCCAATCATGATAGCCTCTAAGAAAACAGATTCTATTTAAATTTTGTATCACATCAGAGGTTTCTATTTAGTATTAATTCATCAACTTTCCCTTCTAATTGCCATCCTTCCTAGCCTGCTATACACCTATTTAAATGGATACGTGTCTACTGAAACAATCATTTTGCTTTTTATTAATCTAGTGTTTGTAAAGAAATTGTCAAAAGCATATTAAGTCAATATTTATGATAACTTCCAAGATGAGATGAAATAAAATGCATTGAAAATAAAAACTTGGCGTTTGCTTTGTTGGTACTCTGGGAACATTTCTTTTTGTGATTGTTATTTGCATGTGTTGACTTGGTTGAGTTAAGGGTTGTCCAAATAGCCAGTAATGTTTGGGGTCATAATTACAAAAACACATAATCTCAATCACTATAATTCTG
>NW_007262979.1:0-758 GCF_000164805.1 Carlito syrichta | reverse complement strand
TTTTTTTAATCCAGTCCATTTTTGGTGGGCAGCACGGTTGAGTCCCTGTTTTGCTATTTGACTAGTGCTGCAATAAATATGGGTGTGCAGGTACCATTTTTATAGAATGATTTGAGTTCCTCTGGGTATATTCCCAGAAAACGGATTGCTAGGTCGTATGGAAGGTCGATTTTTAGATCTTTTAGAAAGTCTTCGTGTTTCCCACAGAGTTTGTATTCGTTTACGCTCCCACCAACAGTGTAGAAGTGTTCCCTTTCTCTGCATCCTCGCCAGCACCTGTTGTTTTTTGAGTTGTTGAAGATGGCCATCCTTACTGGGGTTAGGTGGCAACTCATTGTGGTTTTAATTTTTATTTCTTTGATGATTAGTGAGACTGAGCATTTTTAAAAATGTATCTATTGACTTCTTTTAAGAAGCATCTATTCATATTATATGTTTATTTTTTAAAAGCGTTGTTTGTTTTCCTTTTGGCATTGATACAGGAGATAGCTAGAGAAAGCTAGCCAGACTGACAGGTAGTGAACTCCTGGCAGGTCTTTCAGGCTCAACATTGGTAAACAAGGTTCTTGCAAGCCCCTCAAGCTAGAGCTAAAGTCCTCACTGCTGGGATCAAAAAGCAACCAATTAGCTCACCATTAGTTCCCTACCTTAATACTGACCAATCAGAACAGCTACAGCTCACAGCTAGTGCTAGCAAATCGGCTTGGACTTAGGGCTATATAAGCGCCAGGTTTTCAGCCCCAGATGGGCAACACTTT
>NW_007262978.1:0-682 GCF_000164805.1 Carlito syrichta | reverse complement strand
CCCACCTAAGCTATATGGAATGGCATATGCTTTAAGCCGAAAAACCTGTATGGCATATTACTGTACTGATTACTGTAAGCAATTATGTCATAATGGTATGTATTTGTGCATTTAAGGATATTTAAACATAAATAAGGTACCGTGAAAACACGTTATAATCTTATGGGACCACTGTTTACATGCAGCTCAATGTTGACCCAGATGTCCTAATGTGGTCCCTAATTGTTTAAGATATTTACATAAGCCTCATGGTAATCACAAATAAAAAAACATGTAATAAATACACAAAAGATACCCAGGCACGGTGGCTCATACCTGTAGTCCCAGTACTTTGGGAGGCCGAGGTGCTTGAGCCCAGATGTTTGTGACCAGCCTAGGCAACAGAGCAAGCCTTCATCTCTGTAAAAAAATCAAAACATTAACCAAGCATAATGGCATGCACCTGTAGTCCCAGTTACTTGGGATGGTAAGGTGGAGAATCACCTGAGCACAGAAGGTCAAGGCTGCGGTAAGCCATGATTGTGCACTCCAGTCTGGGCAACAGGGTGGGACACTGACTCAAAAAGTAATAATAAAAATAATTATAATATTATAAAAATAATAATCAAAGCATACCACTACAGAAAATCACCAAATATATAGCAAGAGAGAAATAAAGCAAAAAAAGAAACTACCAGACAGT
>NW_007262977.1:0-329 GCF_000164805.1 Carlito syrichta | reverse complement strand
GACAAGTGGGACCTAATTAAAATAAAGAGCTTCTGCACACCAAAAAATACTGTCAACTGAGCAAGCAACGTATAGAATATACATTTTTATATATTTGCAAACCATGCATTCAACAAAGAACTAATATCCAAAATCTATAAGAAACTCAAATGAATTGACCAAAAAAACAAGTAATCTCATTAAAAAGTGAACAAAAGACATGAACCGTCACTTTTCAAAAGAAGACATAAGTGGTCAATAAACATATTTAAAAATGGTCAATACAGCCGGGCTCGGTGGCTCAGCCTGTAATCCCGCGCCTTTGGGAGGCTGAGGTGAGTGGATGCCTG
>NW_007262976.1:0-613 GCF_000164805.1 Carlito syrichta | reverse complement strand
TCATATATAAGAATCTGCACTGTCCACTGCTAGGGAAGAATAAGGAATCTGGTTTTCACGTGTCCTCAATCCCCAAAAAACTTCAGTGTGTCGTGCTAAGGGCTAAACACGAATTTCGGTTTTAGAAGCATAATTTAGTGAAATTAAATACTCATATACAGACAACTGCAAGGACTTTTCCTAAGAAAGAATAAGGAATCTGGGTGACATGTGTTCTCAATCCCCAAAAAACTACACAACGTCTTATAAAGGTCTAAACAAGGATCAGGGTTTTAAGCATATTTTAAGCACGAATCTGGGGAAATGGAGTCCTTATATACAGGAAAATACATGACCTTTTGCTAATAAAGAATAAGGAATCAGGTTTACACGAGTCCTCAATCCCAAAAATTCACAGAGAATCTTGGAATGGGCTAAAAAAGAATCAGAGTTTTGAAACAGAATATATGTTATGAGAGTCCTAATATACAGAAAAATACACCGCCACTGGCCAAGGGAGAAAAAGAATCGGTTTTATAGAAGTCGTCAGTCTATGTATCTGGAAAAGAGAGTACTCATATACAGGCAACTGCACGGCTGTTGCAAAAATAAGGAAACTGGGTTATACGATTCG
>NW_007262975.1:0-806 GCF_000164805.1 Carlito syrichta | reverse complement strand
ACAAGTCTACTCTAAAAATCAAATAGTTGCTGTCACACTCTGAACAAGGAAATGCATGGCCGCCATGATGACTGTGGGCTGAAGCAGACAGAGTTTTCGGTAATTAATGAAACAAAAGAATACATTCTGCCTGGCTAGGGGCAGGGCGACAAAACTATCATGGTAATTTAGTTTCTAATCTTAGCCCTAGGGGAAACAGCTTTCCAAAGCTGACTAACCAGTCTACCAGGAAATAGAAGTTAAAAAATATCTAGAAAGAAGCAAAACTTAGAAAGACAGAGAAAAATAATTGTGCTATGCACTTTCCATCAGGTGTATTGAGATTTACTTATGTTTTACTGCCATGTATGCACACTGATCGCTAATCACACGCCAATATTATAGGTATAACTGATATCCTATGTCAGAGACAATCTTCCAGATGGGCCTTTACAGGCCTCAGCCATGTAGCTATAGATGTTGGCTCCCAACATTTCCACCTTTTTTATTAAAAACATATGTAAAACATCTTGGCTTCTGTCTTAGGTTGTTCTTGCTTCACCATAGTTGTTACCCGTCATTGGCCCATTCCCCTTCCCCATGGGGAATGCCTGTCTTAAGTTCATACTAGGTGACTGGAAGCTCACCCGTCACTGAATACCAAGAGTGTAAAGACTTGAGGGGACATAAGGAGAAGAAGAATGGTAAGCTGATGACACAAAATATTAGCCTTTATGACATAAGTGACCAGCTGATAGATGACATTATTTTTTTGTTTTATTTGTAAGAACTGCCAAATGAATATTATCAGAGTTATGTGAACTGCT
>NW_007262974.1:0-512 GCF_000164805.1 Carlito syrichta | reverse complement strand
CCTCTTCACAGTTCTGATGTTTCTTTTTATCTGTCACACTGCTGTGTAGACAGCAGGCAGCAGATGTATTCCATAAATGTTAAGGTATATTGGGCTCAGTATTGATTCTGACACCAAGCGCATAGATAGAACTATTGTCCTATCCAAGACAACCTATAATTGTCTTGGATAGGACAATAGTTCTATCTATGCACTTGGTGTCAGAATCAATACTGAGCCCAATATACCTTAACATTTATGGAATACATCTGCTGCCTGCTGTCTACACAGCAGTGTGACAGATAAAAAGAAACATCAGAACTGTGAAGAGGATGGATTGGATCTTATCAGTTAGACTGAAAGATGTGCCTTATATGGGCTCTGAAATGTTCCACAGCATCTAACATTATTTCTTTGACACCTAAAAAAAAAAAAATGGGATTCAGTCTTCAAGCATGACTGATTTGGTATTTTAAAGCAGAGGGAAATATTTGCTAATGTAAATATATACTATCATTGCTTCCATAGATCTT
>NW_007262973.1:0-652 GCF_000164805.1 Carlito syrichta | reverse complement strand
TTTAAGCTTCATTTCTCATTTGTGTGGTGAAGGGAAAAGATATTATGTTAACTAGTTTTGAAGATCAAATGAGGTAATGTATTTGAAAAAAACAGAGTACTTTTTACATACAATTATTATTATATTCAGGAAGTAACTTAGATCAATAATCCAGCAGGAGAGACATTTATGTTTTCAGATACTCAAGACAAATAAACATAATTACAGTGTGGGTCATAGTGTCATTTTTTCTTTACTTAACAATAACTCTATTGACCTAAACAACCACCAGAGGTGTAAGAAGACTTCACACAACTTTTTTGGTAGTTTGTTCATAAGGACAACAGTCTAATTCTTTCATAAATTTCAAACCTGGAAATTATAATTTTAAAAATACGTAAGCAACAGCTGTTCAGTTATTTGCTTATGCATAGAGTTTTACTCTAAAGAATGATTCCACCCAATTTCAAATAATTATGTTAGGATATGGTATTGCATTTGTCTATGGACATGGCTCTTTGGTCTTGCATTGCTTAAGGTTATGTAGGTAACCCAACCTTGTGTGAAGTCACACAGACAATATTAGTTGTGTATCACAAGAGACTGGCTCAGTGCCCTTTCAACAAAGCCCTGGGAATACACCCAGCCTCGTCAGAGCAGGCTTGAGGAAGTC
>NW_007262972.1:0-941 GCF_000164805.1 Carlito syrichta | reverse complement strand
AATTGTCTCTGCTTTGTTATGGTAATCAAAACATGCTTATTACTTCAGTCAATTGACAAGTGTTCTCAAATGAATCACCTTACTATAATTGTTCTCATTTTTAGACATATGTCTTTTTCATTAGATGTAAGTGTTCATTTCTTAGGCATGAATATTTTATTTTAAGCAGGCAGAGGTGGAAAATATCAACAACATAAGATTAGGGTCAATAGACAAGTGGAGTTCTTAAAAACAGATTAATGTATCTTGAAATATGCTGTCATGGTTTTAAGCTTCATTTTCTCATTTGTGTGGTTGAGGGAAAGATATATGTTTAACTTGTTTTGAAGATCAAATGAGGTAATGTATTTGAAAAAAACAGAGTACTATTTACATACAATTATTATTATATTCAGGAAGTAACTTAGATCAATAATCCAGCAGGAGAGACATTTATGTTTTCAGATACTCAAGACAAATAAACATAATTACAGTGTGGGTCATAGTGTCATTTTTTCTTTACTTAACAATAACTCTATTGACCTAAACAACCACCAGAGGTGTAAGAAGACTTCACACAACTTTTTTGGTAGTTTGTTCATAAGGACAACAGTCTAATTCTTTCATAAATTTCAAACCTGGAAATTATAATTTTAAAAATACGTAAGCAACAGCTGTTCAGTTATTTGCTTATGCATAGAGTTTTACTCTAAAGAATGATTCCACCCAATTTCAAATAATTATGTTAGGATATGGTATTGCATTTGTCTATGGACATGGCTCTTTGGTCTTGCATTGCTTAAGGTTATGTAGGTAACCCAACCTTGTGTGAAGTCACACAGACAATATTAGTTGTGTATCACAAGAGACTGGCTCAGTGCCCTTTCAACAAAGCCCTGGGAATACACCCAGCCTCGTCAGAGCAGGCTTGAGGAAGTCCAGCAGAAGGAAGTAATGTGAGA
>NW_007262971.1:0-509 GCF_000164805.1 Carlito syrichta | reverse complement strand
AGTCACTGAGGAAACTATCTTAGAAGAGGGAAACTATCTTAATTGTAGGGATACAGATTACTATAGGGGAAGGCAGGTAAACGGAGCACCCATCATAACGAAGAGCCAGTTACTAAGTCACCCGCTATTGAATAGGGCTAGTTGTTGGGACACATATTACAGAGGAGGACTAGTCACAGTGGAAGCCATTACAGAAGAGAGCCAGTCATTGGGAAACCCCTCACAGAGAACTAGTGATGGAGAAACCCATCAAAGAGGAGGGCCAGTTCCTGGGACAGCCATCAGAAAAGTGGACCAGTCACTGGGCACCCATCACAGAGCAGTGTCAGTCACTTGGGCACTGTACACTACAGTACCTATCACAGAGCAGTGCCAGTCACTTGGGCACCCATAATGATGAGACCCCATCACATAGGTATGCATAACAGAGACAGGCTAGTCACTGGGCCTCCTCTGGAATGTGCATTTTAACATGTATCTTTCTACTGTGATTAGTGTCCCAATGACTG
>NW_007262970.1:0-732 GCF_000164805.1 Carlito syrichta | reverse complement strand
CAATTACTGTCTGACGAGGACGAATAAGACAATTAGTATCCGACTACACAAATAAGACAATTAGTATCCAGTGACATGAATAAGACAATTAGTATCCAGCGACATGAGTAAGACAATTAGTATCCGGTGACACAAATAAGTCAATTAATATCCGACAACACGAGTAAGACAATTAGTATCCGAAGACAGGAATAAAACAATTAGTATCTGATGATACGAATAAGACAATTAGAATACGACAACACGAATAAGACAATTACTGTCTGACGAGACGAATAAGACAATTAGAATACAAAGACACGATTAAGACAATTAGTATCCGACGACACGAATATGACCCTTAATATCCAATGACACGAATAAGACAATCAGTATCCAATGAAACGAATAAGACAATAAATATCCGATGAAACGAATAATACAATCAGTATCCGACGTAATGAAAAATACAATCAGTATCCAATGACACGAGTAAGGCGATTAGTATCTGGCGACATGAATGAGACAATTTGTATCCAGCACCACGAGTAAGACAATTAGTATCCGACGACATGGATAAGACTATTAGTACCTGGCGACATGACTAAGAAAATTAGTATCCAGAGACCAAATACGATAATTAGTATCTGGCAACTTGAGTAAGACAATTAGTATCTGATGACATGAAAAAGACTATTAGTTTCCGGTGACACGACTAGGAAAAGTAGTATCCAGCAACACAAATAAGCAATT
>NW_007262969.1:0-798 GCF_000164805.1 Carlito syrichta | reverse complement strand
TCATAAGAACTTAGAAATGGATACTTAACTTATGAATAATAGTTCTCTGAATAGAACAGTAGTTCAAAAATGGGCAAGAGTTTAACTTGCCATTTAAAAAAGGAAAATTGATTAGGATTCCTCTGTTTCCTTTCATTACTGAGGGTGTCAGATGATTCTTTAAGTGAAAACCCCAATTTTGTCTTGTCTGATGAAGCTGGGTATAAGTGTAAGTGTTTTGACATTGACTTTGACATAAAAGAATTGTTGAATCAAACTCTTTAATCTCAGTGCCAGGCCTTGGACTCATTCTTGAGTTTATGTACAGGACTCTTTTTTGTACACCTGTGACCTCACTTCTCATGCTATATCTTGACTTAGTAGACCCAAACACGGCAACTTAGGGCTATATCAGGACTCAGAAGATCCCAAACATGGCATCAAGTTGTGGGGCTGTGTTGCTCTTACTCTCTGTGGCTTGGGGGTAGAGTCATGTATTAATATTTTCTGTGCTGACTCAGAAAGACCATGGGGCATACACTTAAATAAACCCCACCTGTGGGCCATATAAGCATTGCTTCATCCTATACTGGCCACTTCAGATCATTTCAGGGTAGAGTTGGATGAGACAGAGAGAGGGCTCCCAGCTGAACAGCTTGTGCTGAATCATTTTCCAGTTGCATTTCCTAGCTCAGCCAAAGATAAACAAATGAGAGGAACCCAAGCCAAAAAGTGCCATTCAGACTGTGATTTGGGTTAATATACTACCCCAGGGTAGCAATGGATTTGTGACTGGACAGACACAGGAAGGAAATGAGG
>NW_007262968.1:0-767 GCF_000164805.1 Carlito syrichta | reverse complement strand
ATTATTGGATGAGATTTGGTCTAGGGGGTTCGGGGAGGGTGAGTGTGTTTTGTAATTTTGAATATAACTTATTTTGACTGGAGAGTGAAGTGGTAGATTAAAGATGGCTGCAAATTCCCTGATACCTCTTCCACTGAAAAGTGGAGTCTAAATTCTTTTCCACATGAATGTATGAAGGCCTCAGTGACTTTTTTCAGTGATAGAATATAGAAGAAACAATATTCTGGAATTTTAGGGATGAAATCATAAGGTGTCTCACAAATTCTACCTTGGCCTGTTGGAATGCTTGCTCTTGGAATACTTTTGCTCAGAACACAGACATCAGAGTGAAAGGGAGAGGACACCACACACAGGTAGTCTGGTCAACAGGCCTAGCTAAGTTGCCAGTTGATAACCAGCACTAACTTTCATCTGTATGAGAGAAACATTTTGGGTGTCTAGCCTAGTGAGTCGTTCAGATAACTCAAGCTGTAGTTGCCTTTTGACAGCAATCACATAAAAAAAAATCCAAAGTGAACACAGCCCCGTTGAGCCCAGTTAACCCACAGAAGTATGAGAGATAAGTTGCTGTTTCAGGTTACTAACTTTGGGAACTTTCTGTTATATAGCAGTAGACAGAACACAGAAACATAGAATTGTGTCCCATACATTGAGTTTTGTTTTTCAAGGAAAATCTTTCAAAATATTGAGCAATGGGAAGACTGATAAGAAAAGGTTTGCAACCTGTATCTTTGCAACCTGTATATGTCCTTCATATATACTAGAGT
>NW_007262967.1:0-556 GCF_000164805.1 Carlito syrichta | reverse complement strand
GATATTAAGAGGTGGGACTTAGGGGAGGTGATTCAGTCATGGAGCAGAGTCCTCATGAATGAGATGGTGCCCTTATAAAAATGTCCGAAGAGATACTACTCCTTCCTTCCATCACATGAGGACACAGCAAGAAATTGCAGTTCTGTGAACCTGAATGTGAGTCTTCATAAGACATAAATCTGCAAAACGTTGATCATGGACTTCTCAGCTTCTAGAACGGAGAGAAATCAACTTCTATTGTTTACAAGCTATTCAGTTTATAGGATTGTTACAGTGCCTGAACAGACTAAGATACTCCTTAAGATGATTTTAAAAGCTAAATATTATCTTATATATTTTTGAAATTAAAATAAAAAATGTTTATTATGTATTTCAATAGTATAAAAAGATATTATTTTTAGTTTGGATATAAATGATATATCACTTTTTAAAAGATAGCCAAAAATATTAGAAATATAATAGTGATGATGTGATTAGCTCATTTCAGTTAAATCACATTTATTTATTTATTTATTTATTTTTGAGTTGGAGTCTCACTCTGTCGCCCATACTGGAG
>NW_007262966.1:0-690 GCF_000164805.1 Carlito syrichta | reverse complement strand
TCCAACTTCCATCCACATTGCTGCAAACTTCATAATTTTGTCCTTTATAGCTGTGTAATAGTCCATCATGTGTATGTACTACATTTTTTAAATCCAGAATCATTTTGATGGGCAGCATGGTTGGTTCCACATTTTTGCTGTTGTGAACAGTGCTGCAATAAACATGTGTGCACAGGTATCTTTTTTGTAGAATGATTTGAGTCCCTCTGGGTATATCCCCAGAAGGGGAATTACTGGGTTGTATGGGAGGTCAATTTTTAGATCTTTTAGAAATCACCACATCGTTTTCCACAGAGGTTGTACTAGTTAACATGCTCACCAACAGTGTAGAAGTGTTCTCTTTTCCCCACATCTGTTGTTTTTTGAGTTACTGATGATGACCATCCTGACTGGAGTTAGGTGGTATCTCAGTGTAGTTAATTTGCCTTTCTTTGATAACTAGTGAGGATGAGCATTTTTTCATGTATCTATTGGCTGCTCATATGTCTTCTTTTGAGAAGTGTTTATTCATATCTTTTGCCTACTTTATTTTTTTTGAGTTGGAGTCTCACTCTGTCACCCAGACTAGAGTGCAGTGGCTGCTCTTGGCCACCACAGCCTTGACCTGCTGGGATCCAGGGATCCGGCGATCCTTCCACCTCAGCCTTCCAAGTAGCTGGAACTACAGGCGTGCGCTACCATGCCCGGCTA
>NW_007262965.1:0-892 GCF_000164805.1 Carlito syrichta | reverse complement strand
GCCCAGCCACAAAGTCTTTTTTCTCTGTTAATGCTATTCTTCAAGCTGGACAGCAATCATGGGACACAAAGTGTCATATGTAGCCCCATTTTCTGTCATGCGTGGCCCCATTCTCAGATGAGGCAAACTGATGGTTGTGGCTTGCTAGATATTTTTGCTGGGAAGGCCAGCCCAGCAACCTGTGTCCTTCTGAGTTGTTCCAGAGAATCTTGGCCCTATCTGCCAGGAGGCCGGCCCACGCCAGCCTTCCTATGCAGGAATTCCTCTGCTGGGCTCTTTGCATGAAATGGATGAACATATGGATCCTGAGATTGGAGAAACCAGTCTGTAACTTGCCTGAGAACCTGACTCAACCCTAGCTCCATGGTCCTCATCTGCAAAAGTCAGACTCTCTTGAGCACTTTTATTGGGGACAGTTGAGAGAATAGATAGTGACCGCTGTTTATTTAGTCTAGAGTTTGGGTTTTCATGACGTCCCATGTTTCTCTCCAAAAGATGAGAAGTAGGGTCTGCCTCCAACCTGAGTGGGAGCCCAAATTCAGGAGATCCATGCTCTTGTCTGCTCAGCTGGCTTTTGTAAGAAGGGCCATTTCCTAAGCTTCACCGTTGGCCACCACTGGTGTTACTGTTATAACCATCACCATCATTGCATTTTGTCTCTTTCTCTAGATGTTAATCCACATCACAGGCTCACCTGGTATGGCATTTTGATGTTTCTTGAAGAGCTTGTCACTGCTTACCTCTGCCTAAGCTCCCATTGCCATTTCTGTTTTGCACATGTGAAAGCACTGGTTCAGAGACGCCACATGACTTGCCCAAGGTTGCACAGCTCAGGGGGAGGGGCAGAACCCACACTCTGCTCTCAAGTATCAGGACAAACAAACCATGAGTC
>NW_007262964.1:0-822 GCF_000164805.1 Carlito syrichta | reverse complement strand
TATACTGTAGGCTAACCCCAAAGTGTTTCACAATTGTAAAGTCTAACACACACTTCTAACAGTATAAACATACGTAATGCCTGTTTCTTCATGATTTTTCCAACATTATACATTTTTCATTTTTCTAGGGTTTTTTCTTATTTTGGGGTTTGATTGTTAGAGTCAGAGTATAAATTCTGTCGCACAGAGTAGACGGTCACAAACACTGCAGCCTCCAACTGCTGGGCTCAGACAAAAGCCTTCCAAGTAGCTGGAACTTTGTTGAGCTCAGGAAGAAAAAAACTGAAGGTGGATCACAGGGAGGAGAGTTTGATGGCATTTTTTTCCAAGTTGATGGGCGGGTGTCAGACAGGCCTGTTAGAGTCCTCTTGAGTCACAGCGCCATCATGAGGAAATAGTTTCATGGATAAGTCGGAAAGCTCTAACAATGAAAAGTCTTTTGGCTAAAGCCAAGTAGCTCATAAGCTGCTTCTAAAGACTCAAAAAACAGTCTTCTTTATCCTCCTACAGCATACTCATAACTGGGACCTGAGAATTGTCATGTTTTTCTTCCACAGCCACTGGATGCTAGAGTCCAGCATCTTAACTTTAGAAGCAAAGGCATAATGGGCAAACTACTGTTTGTGTCTGTCCCAGTCCTCTCTTCGAATCCCCTGAATGGCTGCAGACTTTATTTTATAAGAATATACCTTGTCATGTGTTCCCTTTTCTTCAATTCACTACTTTCTTTTCTCTTTTTAACCAAAATTGAGCTGACTACTATGAGGAAACACAGCCCCACAGAATGGTTCAGTTCCTCTAAATAACAACATGAGGAAGGTT
>NW_007262963.1:0-445 GCF_000164805.1 Carlito syrichta | reverse complement strand
TGATAGAACCCATTCCTAACTTTGAAAAGCTAAAAGAATTGGCTTGGAAACGTTCTCCACAATTCACCAAGCATGCTACACGCCTTAATTTCCAAACATACCTCCCAGAATGGCAACCTACTAAAACTTATCACCTATGGCTTTTACCTTTCTACCCGAGAAGTGTTTTTCTTATGAGGCACATCTTCCTATTGCAGCCTGCCTGCTAATGGGTCAGGCATCTGCAGCTTAGTATACCAAACAGCATATATCAGTATCCTAGCTTATATTCAAACCCACCAAGTCCCTTTATTAGCCCCAGCCTCTTCATCTCTAACCAGCCCTAAAAGAGCCATCCAACTCATACCCTGTTAACAGAACTAGGCATTTCAATCGCTAAGGCACAGGGGGGCAGGCATCACTGCATCCACCACATATTACCGACAGATATCTACAGTCCTCTCTG
>NW_007262962.1:0-461 GCF_000164805.1 Carlito syrichta | reverse complement strand
GGAGGAGCAAGCGGGTTCACCAAAGGGGATGAGGTAGGTAGAGAGGTGGGAACCCCAGTGGAGACATGCACCTGCACCAGATGTTCCCCACGGGGGAGGGCTTGGTGGGCAACTCTGGCCCCACTCTCTGGGGTCCTAGGGCATCAGAAGGGAGCGGGCCTCATGGTGGTGCCCTGAGAGGTGCTCTGCGCGGGAGCTCACACCAGTCATCCCGGTGCTCTGGGTGGTCGAGGTGAGTGAATGGAATTAGACCCAGGTTCGAGACCAGCCTAGGCACCTTGGCAATACCTCCTCTCTACGAGAAGCCAAAAAAATGAACCAAGCATGCTGGTGCACGCCTATCATTCCAGCCACTCGTGAGGCTGAAGTGTGAGAATTGCTGGGACCCAGCCGGTGGAGGCCGTGGTGGCTGAGAGCAGGCTCCTGCACTCCAGCCTGGGCACCAGAGTGGTATCTGACTC
>NW_007262961.1:0-667 GCF_000164805.1 Carlito syrichta | reverse complement strand
TTATTTCATGAAGACTCTGTAGGGGTAGCATCTTTGTATAGTGATGGTAACTGATTGATAGGAGTTGCGGGTCTGATCTTTATTTGTTACTATGTTTATTGTGATCGAGATTACTTGGGGTTTTAGAGAGTAAGAAGGGTTCCAAGTATCATAGTAATAAGGAAGGATAAAAAGTATTGTTTAATTACGCCTGATTGGTTGGAGGTGATTGTGGATCTATATATGTGAGTTATGGCTGTGGTTTTTGGTATTGTTTTTTCTAATCAGAGGAGGTCTAGGAGTGAGGATGCTGTCTTTTGGCTAACATATATTTTTATAATAGGATATAGGCGGTGAACTGTGATTGGGAAAAAGCTTAGTAGATTGGAAAATAGGAGGGGTTGAGTAGGATATTTTAGTTTAAGGAAATATGTGTGGTTATTGAGTTATATTGCTAGTGTAAATCCTAGGATGGTAACAGTAAGTGCTGAGAATCTTAGGTATAGTGGTATGGTTATTTGTGGAGTTGTTATAGGAGGAATAGAATATGAAATAAGAAAACCCGCGAAGATGCTGCCTAGGGCTAGGCGCTTAATAGGATTAACTAGGAGGGGGATACTTTCGTTAATATTTCTTAAAGTTGGGAAGCGGGGTTGGCCTAGGAGTGCAAAGAAAATGATGCATGTGC
>NW_007262960.1:0-796 GCF_000164805.1 Carlito syrichta | reverse complement strand
TGGTTTCCTGAGTATGTCACAGACATTTATACCTATGTAACTTTGTATGTTGTTCTAGTGACCTAAAAACTTTCTCACTATCTTCACTTGAAAAAAAAGTTAAGTCAGGTACAGAGGCTTCTGCCTGTAATCCCAGCACTTTGGGAGGCAGAGGCAGAACCTGTGCCTGAGTTCACAGGTTCGAGACTAGCCTGGAAAACATGGTAAGACCTAGTCTCTACAATAAAATAAAAAAATTATCTGGGTATCATGGCACATGCCTATAGTTCCAGCTACTTGGAAGGCTGAGGTGGAAGGATCATCTGAGTCCAGTAGGTCGAGGCTGCAGTAGCCATGAGTGTACCACCACACTCCAGCCTGAGCGACAGAGTGAGACTCCAACTCAAAAGAAAATAATTATCAAAGCAACATGAAAATTAAAGTCAAACTAAAATGTCATCTTCTTTGTGAGACTATTTTCTGTTTTCAACTTGAAAAATATAGTATAGCCTAAATGTTAACTATATATTTCTTTTCAACTATATAGTATCTTCAGAATAAGGAATGTTGTATTTCTTCATATCTTCTGGAATTAAAATAGCAAATAATAACAATAGTAATAATAATAAATGGATGAACATAAATTATATCTTGTAATTTTGGTTAGAAACCTGTTTACAGTTTACGATGGCAATTTTATTAGATTATACATTTTATAATGTACAAGGTCATATTCTTCTCCCTTGAGTTTCAACCTTACTTAATATTTCAAAAATTTCTACCAATAATTCTTTTCTCTAGTTCTTTAGTACTCTTT
>NW_007262959.1:0-521 GCF_000164805.1 Carlito syrichta | reverse complement strand
TCAGACCTGGAGATTACAATAAAGAATTCATATGAAACCATAAACAACCATGAATAGCCTAAAGAATCTTATCAAAAGAAACAAAACAGGAGCTATCACAGTTCCAGATTCAAAGTTTGCTATATATTTACAGTAATCAACACAGCCAGGTATTGGTACAAGAATAGGTGTATAGGCCAATGAATCAGGACAGAGAATGAAATGCTCAAATCCTCAACCAACTCATCTTTGAAAAAACCTCTAAGACCCACTGGTCAATGGAGAATGTATTCAGTAAATGGTGGTAGGATAAGGCTGACAACATGCACAAGATTGAAACAGGACCCTATCTATCACCTTACACTTTAACTCTAAATAGATCAAAGACCTAAAAGTAAAACACCAAATTATAATAATCTTAGAAAATGCAGAACACACCATTAGGGAAAGTGGAAATGGAAAATAATTCCTCTTCAGAGCCCTAAATACTCATACGTTAAGAAGAAATTTCGACAAGTTGAATCTCATCAAATTAATATGCT
>NW_007262958.1:0-793 GCF_000164805.1 Carlito syrichta | reverse complement strand
AAACCAGGAGAACTTTGACTACTAGAAGGTTGATAACCCGTGTAGTCCTACCCATAGAAATACCAATTCGAATGTTAATTTCATCAGAAGATGTTCTTCATTCATGAGCTGTGCCCTCTTTAGGCTTAAAAACCGATGCCATTCCCGGACGCCTTAACCAAGCTACACTCACATCAACTCGACCAGGCCTCTATTACGGTCAGTGCTCAGAAATTTGAGGGTCCAATCATAGCTTCATGCCCATCGTCCTAGAACTAGTACCACTAAAATATTTTGAAGATTGATCAACATCAATAACTTAATTAACACTGTGAAGCTTATACAGCATTAACCTTTTAAGTTAAAGACTGAAAGTATTAATCTTTCCACAGTGAAATGCCCCAACTAAATGCATCAACATGATTTATTACTATTTTGTCCATAACACTAACACTTTTCTTTCGATTCCAACTAAACATTTCAAAACTGATGTATCCCCTTAATCCAGACTTAATAAATATTAAAATACAAACATTTAAATCCCCTTGAGAACTAAAATGAATGAAAATTTATTTGCCTCTTTCATCACCCCTACAATAATAGGCCTACCAGTAGTAGTACTAATTATTATATTCCCAATTATCTTATTTCCTACCTCGACCCGCCTAGTCAACAACCGATTTATCTCTTTACAACTATGACTAATCCAACTAGTACTTAAACAAATAATGACTATACACAGTAATAAAGGCCAAACTTGATCTTTAATTCTAATTTCCCTAATTTTATTTATTGGTTCCACAAATTTACTAGG
>NW_007262957.1:0-873 GCF_000164805.1 Carlito syrichta | reverse complement strand
CACATAGGGAGACCTCGTTTCTGCACCCATCCAAACAGGGGGTCTGGGGTTAAGGTGCCCGTCATTCCGCCCACTCAGGAGGCTGAGGTGGGAGGATCACCAGAGCCCACGATTTCGAGGCTGGCTGTTAATGACAGTCATCTCTTGGGCCCCAGCATGGGCCACAGAGCCAGAACCTGTCTCCTAAAACATCAGAACCATACACAGATTCTCAACTGCACATGTTGTGTTCATAGGGCGACTGCCTTTAGAGCCAGGTATAATGGGATTGGGGGAGAAGAAATGTCCCCCAGTGAGGACTATGCCACTGGCATTTGTTTGTGGAAGGTCCTCATTGCTGAGGTGGAGGTTCGGGCTGCCTGGGGCACATTACTCACATTGGAGAGGAGAGCCGGCAGGAACCCGGCCAGAGGCTTGAGAACTCATGCACCAAAGCAAGGGCAGACATTGGTAGTGTTTGGGCCAGAAAGTGCCAAACTTGGTGGACCCACGCATGTGGGTGGGGTGGTGGGGAAGGACCGAAGGCAGAAGTTTTGCAGGATAATGGATTTTTTCTTTCTTTCTTTTTTCTTTCTTTCTTTTTTCTTTCTTTCTTTTTTCTTTCTTTCTTTCTTTCTTTCTTTTCTTTCCCCACTATGTTGTTCAAGAGTCTCTCAAACTGTCCAGCTCGGGTCATCCTCTTGGTCTGTACCTTTCAAACTGCTGCAATCACAGACTTTCCATTTGGTCGACATTCTGACCTTCCTGCCTGGCCTTGAACTCTGGGCCAGAGGCAATATTCCTGCTGAGGCCTTCCCTTAACCAAATTTTTCTGATTTTTCCTTGGAGGAGAGGTGGGAGTTTGCTATGGTGCCCAGTCCGGTCTCGAAATCC
>NW_007262956.1:0-699 GCF_000164805.1 Carlito syrichta | reverse complement strand
GGTAATGATGAGTCAATCCAGCGGAGTTTGATTGCCTGAATTTTCCATTAGTTTTGTTTTAAGCTCTAAACTCAACTTTTAAAAATGGAAATATTTTTTAGACTGTAGTTTATGGTGGAAGGTAAAGGGAGATGCCTGCAGGTCAGGTGAAGGACCTCTGTTTTTGTTTTGTTTTGCTTTGTTACTTGGAGTCTCCTTGTCGCCCAAGCTAGAGTGCTGTCACACACTCATGGCCAAGACAGCCTCGACCTGTTGGACTCATATGACCCTCCTGCCTCAGCCTTCCAAGTAGTTGGGACTACAGGTGTGCCACCACACCTGGCTAATTTTTTGAGACAAGGTCTTGCCATGTTTCCCAGGCAGATCTCGAACCTTGGGCTCATGCACCTCCCACCTCCCAGAGTGCTGGAATTACAGGTATGAGCCACTGCACTCAGCTATGTGAAGGGCCTCTGAGGAAGTGACATTTAAGCTAGTGCAAGCTGCCTGAGATGCCAGGGAGGGGGGTGGAGCTTGGGATGGTACAGGTGGAAGGATGGCAAGTGGAGGGGGCAGAGCCTGGAGTGTTACAAAAGTCCATTTTCCTACCATATACTAAGAACATCAAAAAGAATTGTACTGATGACATACATTTATTTCAGTAGGGTGTTGATGCAAGTCAACCAAGTTAAGAATCATGCCATGTATCTGATATTAATA
>NW_007262955.1:0-567 GCF_000164805.1 Carlito syrichta | reverse complement strand
GAAAAAACAAAAAACAAAAAAACCCAAATAAGCACAATCAGAAACACAAAAGATGAAGTTACTTCTGATCTTGAAGAAATACAAAGGATCATTGGAGACTACGATGTACTTGTATGGAAACAAACATGAAAACTTTAAGGAAATGGAGGACTTTCTGGCCTCACACAACTTACATAGTTAGAAACAAGAGGAAATTGACACCCTAAATAGACCAATAGCAATCAAGGAAATCAACTATGTAATAAGAAAACTACCCACAAAAAAATCCCTGGAACAGATGGCATTCCAGCAGAATTCTATAAGACATTCAAGGAGGAGCTGATACCAATCCTACTGAAGGTATTCAAGTCAATTGAAAAAGATGGAACTCTCCCCAAATCATTTTTCGAAGCCAACATGACATTGATACCCAAGCCAGGTAAAGTTCCAAAAAAGAAAGAGAACAACAGGCCAATATCTTTGATGAACATAGATGCTAAAATCCTCAACAAGATGCTAGGAAACCGGATTCAACAATACATCTCAAAAATCATCCATCATTATCAAGTAGGCTTCATTCCTGGGATG
>NW_007262954.1:0-806 GCF_000164805.1 Carlito syrichta | reverse complement strand
TCATAAGACACAAATAAGTCAAGTAGTATCATAAGACCTAATAAGGAAAGTAGTATTATAATCAATTAATAAGGAAATTAGTATCATTAGACACTAATAAGGCAAGCAGTATCAGACGACACTAATAAGGCAAATATTATCAGACGACTCTAATAAGGCAAGTGATATCACATGACTCTAATAAGGCAAGTAGTATCAGACGACACTCACAATGAAAGTAGTATCAGACGACTCTAATAAGTAAAGAAGTATCAAACGACACTAATAAGGCAAGTAGTATCAGACGACAATAATAAGGCAAGTAGTATCAGATGAAACAAATAAGTCAAGAAGTATCAGATGACACTAATAAGGCAAGTTTATGAGACGACACTAATAAGGCAAGTAGTATCAAATGACACTAATAAGGCGAGTAGTATAATAAGGCACTAATAAGTCCAGTAGTATTATAAGACATTAAGAAGTTAAGTAGCATCATAAGACACTAATAAGGCAAGTAATATCAGACAACACTAATAAGGTAATTAGTATCAGACGACACTAATAAGGCAAGTAGTATCAGATGTCACTCATAAGGCAAGTGGTATCAGACGACACTAAAAAGGCACGTAGTACCAAAAGACAATAATAAGACAAGTACTACCATAAGACACTATTAAAATAAATAGTATCATAAGACACTAATAAGGCAAGTAGTATCAGACGACAATAATAAGGCAAGTAGTATCATACGACACCTATCGGCAAGTAGTATGATATGACACTAATAAGGCAAGAGGTAATTGGGGACACTAATAAGGCAAGTA
>NW_007262953.1:0-887 GCF_000164805.1 Carlito syrichta | reverse complement strand
GAACACACAGCATTAATAGGGCAAGTAGGATCAGACGGAACTAATAAGACGAGGAGAATCAGATGGCACTAATAAGGCCAGGAGTATCAGACTGCATTAATAAGGCAAGTAGGATCAGACGGCACTAATAAGGCAAGGAGTATATGACTCCACTAATAAGGCAAGTCATATAAGAAGGCACTAATAAGGCAAATAGGATCAGACGGCACTAATAAGGAAAGGAGCATCAGACGGTACGAATAAGGCAAGGAGTATCAGACAACACTAATAAGGCAGGGAGTATCAACGGCACTAATAAGGCAAGTGGTATCAGACGGCACTAATAAGGCAAACAGTATCAGATGGCACTAATAAGGCACCTAATATCATACGGCACTAATAAGGCAAGTAGGATCACACAGCACTAATAAGGGAAGGAGTGTCAGACGGCAATGATAAGGCAATGAGTATCAGACGGCACTTACATGGCAAGGAGTATCAGATGGCACTAATAAGGCAAGGATTATCAGATGACACGATTAAGGCAAGTAGTATCAGACGGCTCTAACAAGGGATGTAGTATCAGATGGCACTAATAAAGTAGTATCAGACGGCACTAAGAATGCAAGTAGTATCAGACGGCACTAACAACCCAAGTAGTATAAGACGACACTAAGATAGTGAGTAGTATCAGACGACAATAAGAAGGAAAGGAGTATCAGACGACACTAAGAAGTCAAGAAATATCAGATCACACTAAGAAGGCCATAGTATATGAAACTAAGAAGGAAGGTAGTATCACAAGGCACTAAGAAGGCAAGTAGTATCAGACGGTGCTAATAAGGCAAGTAGTATCAGACGGCACGAAAAAGGCAACTAGTATCAGACGACACTAATAAGGAAGTAGG
>NW_007262952.1:0-747 GCF_000164805.1 Carlito syrichta | reverse complement strand
TAATAAGACCAGGAGTATCAGACTGCATTAATAAGACAAGTAGGATCAGACGTCACTAATATGGCAAGTATTATCAGACAGCACAAATAAGGCATGTAGTATCAGACAGCTCTAATAACGCAAGGAGTATCAGACGGCACTAATAAGGCAAGTAAGATCAGATGACTCTAATTTAAGGAAAGTAGGATCAGACGACAATAAGATGACAACTAATATCAGACGACATTAAGAATGCAAGTATTATCAGACGGCACTAAGAAGGAAAGTAGTATCAGAAGGCATTAAGAAAGCAAGTACTATTAGACGGCACTCAGAGGGCAAGTAGTATCAGGCGGCATGAAGAAGACAAGTAGTATCAGACGGCAGTAAGGAGGCAAGTAATATCAGATGGCACTAAGAAGGGAAGTAGGATCAGGCGGCACTAATAAGCCAAGTAGGATCAGACGGCGCTAATAAGGCAATTAGGATCAGACAGAACTAATAAGGCAAGGAGTATCTACGGCACTAATAAGACCAGGAGTATCAGACTGCATTAATAAGACAAGTAGGATCAGACGTCACTAATATGGCAAGTATTATCAGACAGCACAAATAAGGCATGTAGTATCAGACAGCTCTAATAACGCAAGGAGTATCAGACGGCACTAATAAGGCAAGTAAGATCAGATGACTCTAATTTAAGGAAAGTAGGATCAGACGGCACTAATAAAGCAAGTAGTATCAGATGGCACTAATAAGGCAAGCAGG
>NW_007262951.1:0-370 GCF_000164805.1 Carlito syrichta | reverse complement strand
GTAACATTTATTAAACTGAGAATAGAAAGTACTTTATTAGTATTATCTCAGAGCAAAAGTTGATAATGAAGTCATTGACAATTTCCTTAAGGTATAACTGCTAGGTAAGGAAAAATATAAGACCACTTTTTTTTTGGGAGGTGGAGTCTCACTCTGTTGCCCATGCTGGAGTGCCATGGCATGCTCAAGTCCACCACAGCCTTGAACTGATGGGCTCAGGCAATTCTTCAGCTTCAGCCTTCCAAACAACTGGAACTACAGACCTGCACCACCACACCTGGTGAATTATTTATTTATTTATTGTAGAAATGAGGTCTCACCATGTTGCCCAGACTTGTCTCAAACTTCTAGGCTCAGGCAATCCTATTGC
>NW_007262950.1:0-720 GCF_000164805.1 Carlito syrichta | reverse complement strand
CAAAATCCTATCTGTCCTTTTTTATGGCTGTATAATAATCCACTGTGTATTCACTTATTTTATCCATTCCAGCTTTGATGGGCAACATGGTTGACAACATGTTTTTTCAATTGTGATTAGAGCTGCAAAAGACATACTAGTGCAGGTATCTTTTCGGTAAAATGATTTGAGTTCCTCCAGGTATATTCTCTACAGGGGAATTACTGACTCACCTGATTAGTCTATATCTTGTCCCTTCAGAAACCACCACACTGTTTTCCAAAGATGTTGCTCTAATTATCAGTCCACATGCAGTGTACCAGCATTTTTCTCCCAAATCTTTATTTGCCTCTGTTATTGTTTGTTTTCTTAATGATGGCCAGTCTTACAGTGGGTATGTGGTATTTCAAAGTGGTCTCATTTGTATTTTTTTTTTGGTGATGAGGGAGGCTGAGCAATTTTCATGTGTTTGCTGGCTGCCTTTGCATCTTCTTATGAAAAGTGCCCAATCACGTATTTTGCACACTTTTCAAATGGAATGTTTGTCTGATTTTTCTGAATGTTTGACTTTCTTGTAGATCCTAGATGTTATGCCTTTTTGCAAATATATAGGTTGAGAATCGTTTTCCCCATTCTGTTGGCTGTATGCCTGGTCTTCTGATGGTTTCTTTTCTTTTGCAGAAGTATATTAATTTTGATGAGATCCCGGTTGTCTAACTTACTTCTTCTGGCATGGGTATT
>NW_007262949.1:0-848 GCF_000164805.1 Carlito syrichta | reverse complement strand
ATTTCTCTTTCCCGATCCTCTCTGTTCCCCCACTTCATGATGCCTAACAATTCACAGGAAGTTCTGTTTGCTCCATGAAAGGTGGTCATCACATTCTGCAGCCTGGGTGTTGCCTTTTTCTTCAAATCCCTAGGAGCCTTAGCACAATCCCATGAACCGCATTTCAGAGGAGAGAGTTCCACATTTTGTCTGCATCTCCCTCGTGCCCAGGCTGTGACAGCCACAGCATATAGTCCCTGCAATCCAGCTTGCCCAAGTTCAAGTCCTTGGTCAGGCACAGAGCTCTGCAACCTTACAGAAGGCACATGATCCTGTGGACACTGCCTCCTTCCTCTATAATATGCTGTGGTGAATTGATTACCAAAAGGGCCCAACTCTTCCCCCATTGCCTATATCTTTGGCTGGACCTGATCATGGATGGATGGACTTTGTCTCACAAGGTGCTGGTGGGCACATTGAAACTGAGCTCTGAAGAATTCTGAAGCTCATTGTTGAGCTTCTGATGTCTCCAAGAAAAGGATATTCCTGGGAGAGTCCTCCAGGGTCAGGAGGAAGATGAAAGACAGAACGTGACCAAGGTCCCCTCCTCTTCCTATCTGAGACCAGCCTACACAGCACCAGCCAGCCAACTCCTGACCTCCACAGGATCACAGGCAAGGTCATCAGAGCCACCTGCCTGACCACCCAAATGCCTGGACACTTGGTGTTTGTGCCACTGAGCTTTGTGACAGTGCAGCCTTGTTTGGGTGATTGATAGAGTGGAAATCTTGGTAGTAACTGTTGCATGGCTTGACTCCCACAAGGGCAGAGGTTGGCTTGTATCATGCACATTTCCTGACACAACAACT
>NW_007262948.1:0-336 GCF_000164805.1 Carlito syrichta | reverse complement strand
GCCTGTCGCCTCAATCACCGGTTGACTAGTTAAGTCAGCTCACTGGTCGACTCAATGGCCAGCTGACTAGATAAGTCCTCTGAACAGTCGGCTCACTTGCCAGTCGACTAAAGTCAGCTGATCAGTCAGTTCACTTGCCAGTCGAATAGTTAAGTCAGCTGACCAGTCAGGTAGCTAGTTAGTTAAGTCTGCTGGCTATCAGCAGTCAGGTAGCTAGCTAGTTAAGTCAGCTGACCTGTCAGATAACTCGCTGGACAATTAGTTAAATCAGCTCATCTGTTGGCTCACACGCTAGCTGACTAGTTAAGTCAGCTAACTGGTTGGTCACTTAGCTGT
>NW_007262947.1:0-344 GCF_000164805.1 Carlito syrichta | reverse complement strand
GCTCCATTAAATAAGCCTCCTTCTTGACTGGTGTCCCTGTCCTGCCACTCCCACAAATTGTAAGCTTCAGCAACTAAACTTCTTCTATGACAGTTGCCCCAGTAACTGGGGCTTCTATGGATAGATGGATGGATGGATGCCCCAGTGACTAGACCTCCTAATAGGTGCTCCAACAGATCCTCCTCCATTATGGGTGCTCCATTGATTGCCTCTACTCTGTGTTGTGTACCAAGTGACTGGTATTCCAATGTGGTGAGTACTCCAGTGACGGTCCACTTTTTTGATCTGCTCCAGTGACTGGCCCTCCTCTGTATAGAGTGACTCAGTAACTAGCCCTGCTCTGC
>NW_007262946.1:0-782 GCF_000164805.1 Carlito syrichta | reverse complement strand
GCCCAGTGACTTTTACACTTTCTGTGGTTAGCACACCAGTGACAGGCCCTCTTTTGTAACTGGTGCACCAGTGACTGCACCTCCTCCATTATTCGCGCCTCAGTTCCTGGGTCCCCTGTATAAGTGCCTGGTGAATGGACCTCCTCCAAAATGGTTGCCCTAGTAATTAGGCCTCCTCTGTGAATGTGATCCCAATGTTTGGCCCCCCTTCATAATGTGGACCTAGTGACTGGTGCTCCTTTGTAAAGGGACAGAGCACCATAATTTTGTAATGCCACAATGATTAACCCTCTTTTGTGTGTATCTACCAGTGATTTGCCCCCTCTATGAATGGTGCCCCAATGACATGTCCACTTCTGTTATGGGTGTCCCAATGTCTGCTTCTTCTCTGTGATGGGTGCCCCAGGGACTAGCCCTCTTTTGTGATGGGTACTCTTGGGGTTAACAATCTTCTGTGATGGATGTCATAGTGACTGACCAACCTCTGTAATAGACGCTCAATGACCACACTATCTCTATAATGAGTGCTCCAGTGACTGGAATTTATCTGTGATACATGCCACATTGCCTTGTCCTCCTCTGTGAACAATACTCCCATGACTGACCTTCCTCTGTGATCAGTGCTACAATGACTACTTATTTTCTGTGGTTGCTGCCTCAGTAAATGGTTTCCGATATAATGGGTGTTTCAGTGATTAGCGCTCCTCCATTCTTGGTGTACAAATGACTACTTCCTCTGTGATTCATGCCCCAGTGACTGGCCCTCCTCCATAATGTGTGCC
>NW_007262945.1:0-867 GCF_000164805.1 Carlito syrichta | reverse complement strand
TTCAGCAAAGTAGTAGAATACAAAGTTCACAGCAAAAAGTTTAGTTACATTTCTATTCAACTAACATTGAAATAATCCAAAAAAAATAATAATAATTCCATTCATAATAGCACCAAAAATAAAAAAATATTTTAAGAATTAACTTAACTAAAGAGTTGAAAGACTTGTACAATGAAAACTACAAACCATTGCTGAAAGAAATTAAAGATATAAATAAATGGAAGTATATCTCATGTTCATGAACTGGAATAATTAATAATGTTAAGATGTCAGTATAATTCAAATTATTCTACAGATTTAATACAATCCTGATTAAAATTCCAATAATGTTTTTGCAGAATAGGAAAAACATATCCCAAAACTCATATAGAATCTCAAGGGATCCCCCAATAGCCAAAACAATACTGAAAACAACAACAACAACAAAAACTGAGAACTCCTGATTTCACAATGTATTAACAAACCTACAGTAATCAAAACAGTTTGGTCTACCATAAAGACAGACATACAGACTAATGAAACAGAAAAGAGAGTTCAGAAATAAAACCTTGCATATATGGTCAGATGATTTTTGACAAAGGTGCCAGATCATAAAATAGAGAAAAGATTGTCTTTTCAATAAATGATGCTGGGAAAATTGGTTACTCATATATAGAAGAATGGAGCTGGACCCTTAACTAAAACCATATGCAAAATTAAATCCCAAATGAATTAAAGACCTAAACATGAAACACAAAATTATAAAGGTCTTAGAAGAGACATCGAGCAAAATACTCACGACATTGGATTTGGCAATGATTTCTTGGATATCACACCAAAAACACAGACAACAAAAGAAAAAACAGAGAAATTTGACTTCATAAAAAT
>NW_007262944.1:0-722 GCF_000164805.1 Carlito syrichta | reverse complement strand
CATTGGAGTGCTTGCATTACATAGTGCATCCACACTGCCCATCACAGGAGGTGGAAGCAGTCTCTGAGTTTTCCCAGTTAGAAGGACCTCTACAGCCAGCATCTGTGTGCACAGGCACAAAGGACTCAGAAAGGATCACTCAACTCATTTACCTGTTCACAGGTTGCCATGAGCTCGCAGGGCACAGGAGGGCGAGCAGGCTGGTATGCCATCTGATCCCAGAGTGCACAGGAATTGAATGTGATATGGGTCACATGGCATGCTCCCTGACATGCAGAAGTGAGGGACCCAGAGACTGGGCTTGCCTGGCATGGAGTGGGTGGTGACAGCCATCCACATCTATGAGGCAGTCGGTGTCCAGGTCCTTTTAACTCATGTTAAGAAGCTGAGGAGGTAGTTGATGGAAGCTGTGTGGACATCACTATTCCTACTGTCTTCTGACACAGAAAGCAGAATCTTGGGTGTCTCATGAACCTGCCCATCTGTCCTGGCAACATCACCTCTCCTCCACTTGCCACCGCCCTTGAGCCCACCAACAAGGTCCTTGTGACACGAAGACATCTGGAGGCAAAGTGTGGAAAAACAGCACTCTGGGAAAGAGTGTTTAATTCAGGATAAGGGCTGGGCTCCATGGCCATGCCTGTAATCCCAGAACTTTGAAAGGCCGAGACATTGGAAGGCTGTGAGGATTGGTTGAGCTCAGGAGTTCGAGGTCAGCCTGG
>NW_007262943.1:0-859 GCF_000164805.1 Carlito syrichta | reverse complement strand
CTGTCTTCTGAAACTACTTGCCTTCTTTCTGTCGTCTGATACTACTTGCCTTTTTTATGTCGTCTGATACTACTTGCCCTCTTAATGTTGTCTGATACTACTTGCCTTGTTAGTGCCGTGTGATAATACTTGCCTTATTAGTGCCGTCTGACATTACTTGCCTTGTTAGTGCCATCTGATACTACTTGCGTTGTTAGTGCCGTCTGATACTACTTTCGTTGTTAGTGCCATCTGATACTGCTTGCCTTATTATTGCCGTCTGATTCTCCTTGCCTTAATAGTGCCGTCTGTTACTCCTTACCTTAGTAGTGCCGTCTGATACTCCTTGCCTTAATAGTACCGTTTGATACTACATGACTTAGTAGTGCCGTCTGATAGTCGTTGTCTTATTGATTCCGTCTGATACTCCTTGCCTTATTACTGCCGCCTGATACTACTTGCCGTCTTAGTGCCATCTGATCCTACTTGACTTATTATTGCCGTCTGATACTACTTGCCTTATTAGTGCCGTCTGATACTACTTGCCTTATTAGAGCCCTCTGATACTACTTGCCTTCTTAGTGTCTTCTGATACTACTTGCCTTCTTACTGCCTTCTGATACTACTTGCCTCATTAGTCCCGTTTGATACTACTTGCATTAAAAGTGCCGTCTGATACTTGTTGCCTTATTAGTGCCGTCTGGTACTACTTGATTTCTTGATGTCTTCTGATCCTACTTGCCTTATTAGTGCCGCCTAATCCTACTTGCCTTATTAGTGCCAACAGATACTACTTGCCTTATTAGTTCCGTCTGATACCACTTGTCGTTTTACTGCCGTCTGATACTACTTGCCTTCTTAGTGCCATCTGATAGTCATT
>NW_007262942.1:0-1159 GCF_000164805.1 Carlito syrichta | reverse complement strand
GAAAAAATTGTTTTAAAAAGGATAATAAACAGTAAACAAACTGAAGAGGAAGAAATAAAATGAAATAATTTATTACAATTATACTAAATGTGAACGGACTGAATACTGCTTTTAATAGATTTGGACTAACAAGAATCAAAATAAAATCCAGTTAAATACCATATAAAAGAACTATATGAAAACAAAGTGATAAAAAAGTTTTTAAAAATAAAGAAAAGGGCTGGGCTCGGTGGCATAATCCCAGTACTTTGGGAGATTGAGGCGAGTGGATTGCCTGAGCCCAGTGGTTCGAGTCCCACCCGGGCAACTTGGCGAGACCTTGTCCCTACAATAAATTAAAAAATTAGCTGGGCATGGTAGCGCTTGCCTGTAGTTCCGGCTACTTGGAAGGTTGAGGTGGAAGGATTGTCAGAGCCCAGAGGTCAAGGCTGCGGTGGCTAGGAGTGTACCACTGCACTCCAGTCTGGGTGACAGAGTGAGACTCCAACTTGAAAGAAAAGAAAAGAAGGAAGAAAGGAAGAAGGATGGAAAGAAAGAAAGAAAGAAATAAGGAAGGGGAGGGGAGGGAGGAAGGAAATAAAGAAAAAGAAAGAAAGAGAAAAGAACAGAACGCTGGGAGATCAGACAAATTTTTAAAAAGGCAAGAAGCACGACAGGTAATACTAATATGAAACAAGGTGGTACTTAAGGCTGGAAGCATTAAACATGGCAAAGAGGGACACTGTATAATGATAAAAAGCCCAACTGACACGGTCAGTATAGCAGCTTAAAATTATACGCACCAAAGCAGCAGCTAAATGTATAAGGTAATAACTATAAGCAATGCAAGGAGAATTCAGTAATTTTGGTAGATTAGTCTTGTTAAAAATTATGTGTGTGTGAATATATACAGATATATGCATAGCTAGTATATATACATATAGCTATATATACATATATGTACATATATACATGCATATATTCACTGCTAACATATATACACAGAGCTACATATATGCCTAGAGCTACATATATGTTAGCTATACTGTTTGGAATTATACAGACCTAATAAATGAGAAACTGAACAACACAATTAACAGTCAATTAGTGAACACTGAACTCTGCAGCTTCTTAGGGAAAAATTTGTATTTTTTTTCTTATATGTCTAACAGATGTGAAA
>NW_007262941.1:0-644 GCF_000164805.1 Carlito syrichta | reverse complement strand
TAACTGTCTAGCAAGCTGGCTAGGCAGCTACCTTAACTAGCCAGCTACACTGCCAGGCAGCTGGTTAGCCAACTGACTTAACTAACTGACTTAACTAGCTAGCCAGCTGCCTTATCTAGCTGACTTAACTAGCTAGTTACCTAGCTAGCCAGCTGACTTAACTAGATGACTTAACTATCTAGCTACCTAGCTGGAAAGTTGACTGGCCAGATGACTTAACTAGCTGACTTAATCTGCTAGCCAGCTGCCTGGCCAGCTGACTTAACTAGCTAGCCAGCTGGATGGCCAGCTGTATTAACTAGCTGTCTTAACCAACTAGCGAGCTGGCTAACCAGCTGACTTAACTAGCTAGCTACCTAGCTAGCCAGCTGGGAAGCCAACTGAATTAATAGCTTACTTAACTAGCTATCCCACTTGCTAGCCAGTTGACTTAACTAACTTGCTACCTAGCTAGTCTGCTGGCTAGCAGCTGGCTTAACTAGTTGACTTAACCATCTAGCCAGTTTGCTAGCCAGCTGACTAAACTAAATGACTTAACAAGTGAGCCAGCTGGCTGGCCTGTTGACTTAACTAGCTCTCTAGCTAGCTAGTTAGTGACTAACCAACTGAATTAACTAGCTGACTTATTTAGCTAGCCAACTGGA
>NW_007262940.1:0-494 GCF_000164805.1 Carlito syrichta | reverse complement strand
GGGAAATACACAGGCGCGCGCACACACACACACACACACACACACACACACACATGCAGGTGTTGATAATGGTCCGCATAGTACACACACACACACACACACACACACACACACACACACCCCTGCAGGTGTTGCTAATGGTCCGCATAGTACACACACACACACACACACACACACACACACACACACACACACACACACCCCTGCAGGTGTTGCTAATGGTCCGCATAGTGATATCATCATTGGAGCCGCCATGCGGTCCCCGGGGACAGAGCGTGGTCCGAGCAGGAGATGCGGGTCACAACGACCCTGAAGGACCTCACGCCCCAAGACACCGCGGGCGCAGTGCGGCACTGGCGAAGGCGGAGCACAAGGGCCACAAAAAGGGTGAGACACACCCAGGTCAACCTAATCCTCCCTCTTGAGAAGCAAATGGGCGCGGAAAACCAGAGTCTGGGATCTGGTGTCTACCGCTGACCTTGGGCTCTAGCCTC
>NW_007262939.1:0-1290 GCF_000164805.1 Carlito syrichta | reverse complement strand
CCAGGAATATTAGCAAAGCCCTGTAGTTCCAGCTACTTTGGAGGTTGAGACAGAAGGATTGCCTGAGCCCACAAGTACAAGGTTGTGGTAATGATGATGCCACTTCACTCATACCTGGGTGACAGAGTGAGACTCTAACAAAAAATAAATATGTTCACTTTAATTTTAAAATAAATAAAGGCATATTTTCAACATGTAGGTGTGACTTGTCTAGATCATCTCACCTGAAATGAAATCGCAGAGGGCCAGGCTGCATGGCCCAGGCTGTATTCTGAGTGTTTTGGGAGGCCATGGAGAGAGGACTGCCTGAGCCCACAGGTTTGAACCAGCCCGGCCAACTTAACAAGACCTCTTCTCTACAATACATTAAAAATTAGCCAAGTGTAGCTTAGTCTGTAGTTATGGTTACTTGGAGGGCTGAGGCAGAAGGATTGCCTGAGCCCAGTAGGTCATTGCTGGGGTGACTGTGAGCATGTGACTGCACTCCAACCTGAGCAAAGGAGTCAGACCTCTGACTCAAAAAAAAAAAAAATTCAGAGAAGCTGGAGGAAAAGGAAAAAAATACCTGGTTCTCAGATAAATGTGTCCCAGGTCAGGAGGACTGCCAATTTTAAAACTTGTAAACTGCACTTCTACTTGTGATGGTCTTGCCTAATGAGTATTTTTTCAATTTTTTTTGTTCTTCCTGATATTCAAGGGCTTTGAAGGACGTGTCTCCCTACATACCAGAGGCTCCACTGTTCTCAGCATCCATGCTGCCTAGTTGCCATGAACTGCTCTCACCATGAATGTATGACCTGCAGTATTAAAAATGTCTCCTTGTGCTTGGGAAACGTGGCAATGTGTGGATATCCAAGCTTCCCATTGGAAATGGGGTGGATCCTCAGATACAAGCAAAGGATGGGACTGTGAATGATTAAGATTTCACATGATGCCGGGCTCAGTGTCTCAGCCTGTAATCCCAGGGATTTGGGAGGCTGAGGTGAGTGGATTTCCTGAGCCCATGGGTTTGAGACAGGCCTAGGCAACTTGGCGAGATCTCATATCTACAATAAATCAAAAAATTAGCTGGGCATGGTAGCATGTGCCTGTAGTTCCAGCTACTTGGAAGGCTGAGGCAGAATGTGGCTGGACCCCAGCAGGTTGAGGATGCAGTGGCCGGGAGAAGTTACTGCACTCCAATCTGGGTAACAGAGTGAGACTCCAATACAAAATAAATAAAAATAAACATAAATTAAACTAAATTAAAAAAAGATTGCACATGATGCTCCATCAGCTCCATGGAGAACA
>NW_007262938.1:0-600 GCF_000164805.1 Carlito syrichta | reverse complement strand
ACATCTGGATTTCTGCATCTGAGCATCTGGGAGGGTGCCAGACAGTGGACAGGCTGGAATTCTAGGGGCCAAAGAAGCTTGAGTTCTTGGTACAGGGAGTATTGGGTGGCACCAGCTTCCACCCAGCCCTGTCCCCGCCTGTCCCCTGCCCTCAGAGCAAGGCCAACCTTCACAGGAATGCAGTCAGTCAGCTCTGCTGAAATAAGCAGGAACACAGCCGCAGGCTTCCTCTTTCTGTCCCTGTCCTCTTTCTGTCCCTGTCTCTCTCTCTATCTCTCACTCTCTTCCTGTCTCTCTACCTCTGTCTATCCCTGTCTCTGTCTTTCCATCCCTGTCTCTCTCTCTGTCCCTGTTTCTCTCTCTGTCTTTCTCTTCCTGTCTCTGTCTCCCGTTCATGGCTCTCTCTCTGTTTTTCTCTCCTTGTCTCTCTTTGTCCCTGTCTCTGTATCCCTGTCTCTCTGTCTCTCTCTGTTCCTGTTTCTCTGTCCCTGTCTCTCCATCTCTGTCTCTCTGTCCCTGTATCTCTCTCTCTTTCTTTGTCCCTGTCCCTCCATCTCTGTCTCTCTGTCTCTGTCTCTTCATATCTGTTTCTCCATCTGT
>NW_007262937.1:0-426 GCF_000164805.1 Carlito syrichta | reverse complement strand
CCAACTATTTAAATCCCCAATTACCAAGCCTTCATAAACAGAGTACAGCCAAGCGATCATGTGAAACAGAATAAGCTTTTAAAGAACATCCTTTGGAAACTTAGGGACAAACTTATTAAACACAATACACAACATACAACCTATTGCTATCTTCTACATATAAAAGCTCCCTCCAAATCTCACTTACAGTATTCAAATATACCTTAATGATTGATTCCCAGAACAAAGATTCATTTACCAATGTAAAAACAATTGCCAAGCTATGCCTGGTGATTCTCTGGAGCAGTATACTAAGTACAGAGAAGAGCAGTTAGAAACAAAAGTCCACTGTATCCAGTGGTAAAAAAAAACAGGAATTGGTTCTAGCACTGGTAGAAACATAGCCCCATGTAAGAAAAACCTCCTGACAAAAGACAAGAAGTATAT
>NW_007262936.1:0-908 GCF_000164805.1 Carlito syrichta | reverse complement strand
TTTGAAATTTAAAGAATACAAGTAGTAGCTAAAATTGAGTACATATAGAAAGTTAGGGGAAAATAATTTATTGTCCTAAGGTAAATTTTTTGAGAAAGTAGGATTTATTGAGAGGACAGAAGAGCTCCCATAACAGGAGGGGACCTGAGGGGATTGCCCCTAAGGTGAAATTTAAAAAATAAAACTAAAAGTTTAAGCAAGTTGTACAAGGTCTATGGAAGACTGAGTTTATAAAATAAATTTTATTTTGAATAAGTTGAGTAAAGTTTAAAGGGGATTATTTAATTTTTCCATAAATTAAACACACTGATTCTTTGGCCAGAATTTCGGCCTGTGTGTTAGAATAATACACTCATGCAAAATTAGAATTTCATTTTCTCTTTTGAACAAGCTATTCATGTAATTTCAAGACATAATGAAAGATTTTAAAGATTTTTGTTTACCTTCTGAATAAACTGCAAAAACAAAAGGGATTAGGGGGAAGAAAGACAAATTCTGTCACCCTTACAAAATCTTTCTTACTTCATACTGTTTAAGACAATGAATCTCCTCTACCAAGGAATGAATATTTTTGCTTTCTAAAAGTCTTTGAATTATCATGTTGACTAAATGAATGGCATAATTTACATGACATGTGATACTATTTTGTGATATCAGATGTTTTAACATCTTCAATATTTGACAAACTTCCCAATAACAAAATTCCATGTTTTAAATTCAGTCTTTATGGCCTCACTAAACTTACATATTTGGTTTACTTAAAGTTCAAAAGAGACATATTTGTCTTATTGGTATATTGAAATCATACAGAAAGCATTGTCAAATATAAAAGATGCTTAATATTCTTTGGATTATACTTATATGTGTTTTTGACATAGGCTTCAAAATTTCTTTTTAAAATTTATTTT
>NW_007262935.1:0-765 GCF_000164805.1 Carlito syrichta | reverse complement strand
CCTGGGAGAGAGCAAGTGTGTTATGGGTGTCTCTTTGTAGACGGTCTCCCAGACCCTGTTGGCCCATCACCATCTTGATGGATGTCCCATTTATTTTAATTTTTAAAGGAACGTGGAGTACAGTTCAGAGTTAGATATATAAACATTGATTATGCAGGGTCCCTGGTTGATGAGGAATGCCCCTCGCTTCTTTAGCAGTATCCCTCCACTGCCAATCTCACCCCTCCCCTAAAGAGTGTTCCACGATTCCCAATCACTTTCTTACAGCACTATCAGTGATAAAGTTCAGCTCATGAGTGAGAACATATGGAACTCTCTTGTTTGTTTTTGTAATAAATCACTGAAAACTACCTACCTCATATCCATCAAACGTTCTGCAAAATCCTTATATCTGTCCAGTTTTATGACTGCATAATATTCCACTGTGTATATACCAAATTTATTTTATCCATTCCAGCTGTGATGGGCAACATGGTCGGTACCATGTTGTTTGTAATTGTAATTAGAGTTGCAAAAAACATATTTGTGCAGGTATATTTTCGGTAAAATGATTTGAGTTCCTCTAGGTATACTCTATACAGGAGAATTACTGAGTCACATGGTAGGTCAATATTTTTTCCCTTTAGAAAACACCACACTCTTTTCCAAAGTTGTTGCTCTACTTTATAGTAGAAGTGTAGAAGCATTTATTTTTTCCCCAATCCTTGCTGGCTTCTCTTACTGTTTGTTTCATTAGTGATGACCAGTCTTACAAGGGGTATGTGG
>NW_007262934.1:0-783 GCF_000164805.1 Carlito syrichta | reverse complement strand
TTGCAACAAGTTGGTTGCAGTTAGAGAGCAACATATTAAGTGAACTATCACAGAAATAAAGAACTGACTACTGCACGTCTCACTCATAAGTGGGCCCGCAACACTAGTCACATTAGCACAAGGGTGGGAGCAGAAGTCACTGGTCGCTGCTATGGGAAAGAGGGAGGGAGGGAGGACAGAGGAGGGCACATGGCAATACAGTGGATGCCCGGTCCACTGTCGGGAGTGTGAGGGCCAGCTAGAAGCCCAAACTTCACCTGCATGCAGCCTACTTATGCAACAAATCCTCACTTGTACCTCACAACTCTAAAATAAAATAAAGTAAAATATAAAAGATTTGTGGTGACATACCTTGAAAATTTTAATTGCTTCAAATATGATATTGGCAATTATTTTTAAATTAGAATAGATTTATCACTGTAAAATTCATCAGACTTTTCCATAAATATTTTAAATTGATGTTGATGATTATGAGGATGATGCGATGATGGTAATCATGTGACACTGGGATGGAAATAGTGATGGTAGTGATCTCTCTATGCCTGTGAAGTATTTTTAGAATAAAAAGTGCTTCTTATTGGTGTTATCTCTTCATCAGAGTTTTGTGGGATATCCTTCTTCATTTTACACATGAGAAAACTATAGTTCAGAAAGATTCATTAATTTACCCAGCTTCAAGTATGACTCAAATATTTCTTTTTTTTTTTTTTTTGAGTTGGAGTCTCACTCTGTCAGCCAGACTGGAGTGCAGTGGCCGCTCCCGGCCACCGCAGCCTCGACCTG
>NW_007262933.1:0-507 GCF_000164805.1 Carlito syrichta | reverse complement strand
TAGCCAGCTGACTTAATTAGCAAGCTACCTAGATAGCCAGCTGGCTAGCCAGTTGACTTAACTATGTGACTTAACTAGCTAGCCAACTGGATGGACAGCTGACATATCTAGCTAGCTACCTAGCTAGCCAGCTGTCTAGCCAGCTAACTTAACTAGGTTACTTAACTAACTAGCCAGCTGGCTATAGAGCTGACATTACTAGCTAGCTACACAGCTAGCCAGCTGTCTAGCCAGTTGACTTAACGAGGTTACTTAACTAAGTAGCCAACTGGCTAGCAGGCTTATATAACTGTCTAGCTGCCTATTTAGCCAGCTGTATAACCAGCTGACTTAACTAGTTAGCTAACTGCATTTCCTGCTGGCTTGTCAGCTCACTTAACTCCCTAGATTTCTAGCTAACCAGCTGACTAGCGAGCTGACCTAACTAGGTGACTTAACTAGCTAGCTAGCCAGATAGCCAGCTGACTTAACTAGCTAGCTACCCAGCTAGACAGGTGGCTAGCCAGC
>NW_007262932.1:0-399 GCF_000164805.1 Carlito syrichta | reverse complement strand
TCATCGCCGCATGGAACATATTCTAAGATCGACCACATAATTGGACACAAATCAAGTATAAGCAAATTTAAAAGGACTGAAATTCTACCATGCACCTTCTTGGACCACAGTGGGATAAAAATAAACATTGACACAAACAAAGTCCCCCCAAAACCCACAAAGGCATGGACACTAGACAATATGGTGCTAAATAACTCCTGGGTCAATGATGACATCAAAACAGAGATCAAAAGATACCTGGAAACAAATGAAAATGAAGAAACATCTTACCAAAATCTCTGGGATGCCTTAAAAGTTGTAATAAGAGGGGAATTTATATCCCTACAAACACACATGAGGAAAATGGAAGGAACAGAAATTAACAACCTAACAAGCCACCTAAAGAAGCTGGAAAAGCAG
>NW_007262931.1:0-455 GCF_000164805.1 Carlito syrichta | reverse complement strand
TGCACATATTTAAAGTGTGAAATTAGTTGAGTTTTATTACACAGGTATGTGGGGAAAAAAAAAACACAATCAAAAGAATGAATATATCCATCACTCTTAAAAGTTTTGTGTTGCTCCTTTGAAATCTTCCCCTCTCCCTACCCCACCCCTACTCCTTCCAGGTTCCCTGGCAACAACTGATATGCTTTCTGTCATTATAAATTCATTTGCAGTTTTTAGACTTTTATATGAACAGAATCATATAGTATGTGCTCTTTTCAAAAACAAGTCCTTCAATAAATATTTGCACACTTAGACTCTGAGGGTACAGCCAAAAACTAGACAGTCACAGTTCCTGCTGTCCTGGAGGTTCAGTCTACCAGGACAGGCAGATAGCAAATAAATATCTACAATAAAGGCTGTTGTGTGATTTGATGGGAGGAGAAGCATCCACAGAAATACATGGATGGGGGGGG
>NW_007262930.1:0-364 GCF_000164805.1 Carlito syrichta | reverse complement strand
ACTCTGTAAGAACCTTATGACAGGCATCAACTCTGGCATGTCAATTATTAGCCTAAATGTGAATGAACTAAATGCACCACTGAAAAGACATAGAATGGCAAAATGGATAAAATATCATCAGGCAACAATCTATTGCCTTCAAGAGACTCACCTCACTAGAAAGGACACCCACAGACTCAAAGTAAGAGGATGGGAAACAAACTTTCAGGTGAACGGAATACAAAAGAAAGGAGGAGTAGCGATCTTAATTTCAGACAAAATACCCTTCAAGCTATTAAAAATCAAAAAAGATACAGAAGGCCACTACATAATGATAAAAAGCTCAATCCATCAATAAGAAATATCTATCCTAAACATATATGCG
>NW_007262929.1:0-837 GCF_000164805.1 Carlito syrichta | reverse complement strand
TTTTCTTTATGATTTCCTGTTTTTCATTTCATTGATCTTTTTACTCTGATTTTTATTATCTCTTTTCTGCTTTCCTTGGGTTTAATTTTTTTTATTTATTTATTTTATGAGTTAGAGTCTCACTCCATCACCCCAGGCTGGAGTACAGAGGCATACTCACAGCCAGCCACCCCAGCTTCAACCTACTGTGTTCCGGCAATCCTTCTGCCTTGGTCTTACAAGTAGCCAGAACTACAGGCACATGCCACCACACCTGGCTAATTTATGACTTATTGTAGAGATGAGGTCTTGCCAAGTTGCCTGGGTTGGTCTCGAACCTGCGGGCTCAGGCAATCCACTCACCTCGGCCTCCCAAAGTGCTAAGATTACAGGCTAAACCACTGAGCCTGGCTTAATTTGCTTTTATTTTTTAAGTTTCCATGGTAAAGCAAGAATACCAATTTAAGATTATTCCTCTTTTCCAATGTATGCACTGGAATACAGGTGGTGTGCACCTGTAGTCCCAGCTACTTGGGAGACTGAAATGGAAGAATCACCTGAGCCCAGGAAGTTGAGGTTGTGGTGAGCTGTGATTGTGCCACCGCCCTCCAGCCTAGGTGACAGAGTAAGACCCCAATTCAAAAAAAAATAAAGAAAGAAAAAGAAAAAGAAAAAATATATACTTATTTTCATTCAAATTTTTGAGAAATGAATGAATGGAAACAAAAATAGCTTGATATTAACAACCAGTAATAGTTTATTGACCAGGCACCATAAACATATTATTGCAATTTTATTTTTCAAAAATGCCTATAGAGTACCTATAATTGAAGGAAAATGAGGTTCAGAGATAATAGG
>NW_007262928.1:0-650 GCF_000164805.1 Carlito syrichta | reverse complement strand
CCTAGCGAGCCAGTGTCTAATCAGCTGACAACTAGGTGATTTAACCAGCTAGCTTGATGGTTAGCAGGCTGAATTAACTGCCTTAGGTACCTAGCTAGCCAGCTGCATAGCCAGTTGACTTAACCAGCTAACTACCTATGTATCCTGCTGGCTTGCCAGCTGAGTTATTTACCTAGGTACCTAGGTAACCAGCTGGCTAGTGAGCTGACTTAAATAGGTTACTTAACTTGCTATCTAACTGGCTAGCCAGATGACTTAACTAGGTAGCAACCCAGCTAGGCAGCTGGCTATCCAGATGACTTAATTTGCTGACTTACCTAGCTAGCCAGCTGACTTAACTAGCTGACTTAATCAGATAGCTACCTAGCGAGCCAGGAGGCTTATCTACCTGGCTTAACTAGCTAGCTAGCTAGCTAGATATCTAGCTAGCCAGCTGACTTAACTAGCTGATTTAACTGGTTACCTAGATACCATTACTAACTGACTAATATAGGTAGCTTTCTAGCTAGCCCGCTGACTTAACTAGCTGAAATAACTATCTAGCCAGATGGCTAGCCATCTGACTTAACTAGGTTTTTAACTAGCTAGCCATCTGGATAGACAACCGTCTTAATGAGCGGACTTAACTAGCTAGCCAGCTGTTTGCCAAC
>NW_007262927.1:0-398 GCF_000164805.1 Carlito syrichta | reverse complement strand
TAGTGCAATCTGGTACTATTGGTAAATAGACGGTAGTCTTGATGTCATCTGATCCTACTTGCCTTATTAGTGCCACCTAATCCTACTTGCCTTATTAGTGCCATCTGATACTACTGCCTTTTTACTGCCGTCTGATACTACTTGCCTTCTTATTGCCATCTGATAGTCATTGCCTTCTAGTGCCGTCTGATACTACTTGTCTTATTAGTGTCATCTGATACTACTGGACTTCTTAGTGCCGTCTGATACTAATTGCTTTCTTATTGCTGTCTGATACTACGTGACTTTTTAGTGCCCTCTGATACAACTTGCCTTATTAGTGCCATTTCATACTACTTACCTTATTAGTGCCGTCTTGTTTTACTTCCCTTATTACTGCCGTTTGATACTACTTGCCT
>NW_007262926.1:0-740 GCF_000164805.1 Carlito syrichta | reverse complement strand
CTGCATTTGCCACGGCGGGACTAGGCAGCCATTGCATTCATTTTTGAGTTCATCCTGAAGCCACCCAAAGCTTCAGACCATGAAGCCCACAAGCAGAATCTTTTGAGCTCCACACTGCCATGCCATGCCCCTAGCTCAGAGAGAGGCCTGGGGAACTCCCCCCAATGAAGTTGCCATGGCAAGTTGTGATCTGTAGCAGACTCGCTTCCCTCTGGACTGTAGTGTGTGATAGCACCACCTGTTCGGGAACCAAGGGAGTAAACCTACAACCCCACTCCATGGACAGACTCCTAGGCAGTGGGAAGTGGGTTTCAGACTAGCCATACAGCTGTTGATCAACACCTGGACCTGAAGAGAGATTGTGAATCACAGCTCCCCCCTTAATTAAATCCCAAAACTACAAAAAGGTCTGCCCTCAACCCACAGTCCAACTCCAGAACTGAACAAAGCAAGAGGAAATATATTAGGAAGAATAGCAGAATGAACAAACAGAAGTAAAAGAAACCCCTCCACCTCTGAATAACAGAATTAAAGAAGATGGGGAAGAGGAGGGAAGCTAAAAGTAGAATGGGAAAATCCGCAAAAATGAAGAAAACCCAAAAGAAGAACACAGGGCTCACACAGGACCCTGGTAGGTCAGACACTGAGAAAACATACTTCAGAACACAAAAAATGAAGAGCCCCCAGAATGACTGGTCACAAGCAACAAGCCCAGCCATCAAGGCATTAATAGAGAGAAT
>NW_007262925.1:0-798 GCF_000164805.1 Carlito syrichta | reverse complement strand
AATTGGATGCCAGTTCCGATTTCCATGAGAGTATTCCTTCATTTTCTAAGGGTTCTTATGGTTTGAGGTTTTACATTTAGATCTATAATCCATTTGGAGTTAACCTTTGTGCATGGGGTTAGATAGGGGTCCTGCTTCAATCTTCTGCATGTCGTCAGCCAGTTTTCCCAGCACCATTTACTGAAAAGATTCTCCACTCCCCAGTGGTAGGTTGTGGGGGCTTTATCAAAGATAAGTTGATTGAGAAATTGAGGTTTTGCTTCTGGAATCCCAATTCTATTCCATTGATCTATATGCCTGTTCCTGTACCAATACCAAGCTGTTTTTATGATTTTAGCTTTATAGTAAAGTTTGAAGTCTGGTAATGTGATACCACCTGCTTTGGTTTTTTTGCTGAGAATTGTTCTGGCTATTCTTGGACGTTTGTGTTTCCATATGAATTCCTGTGTTGTTTTTTTCTAGGTCTGAGAAGAATGTCGCTGGTAATTTGATGGGTATTGCATTGAATTTGTAGATTGCTTTAGGTAAGATGGACATCTTCACAATGTTGATTCTTCCATTCCATGAGCATGGGATATTTTTCCACTTGTTTGTGTCAACTTTGATTTCTTTGAGCAGTGTTTTGTAATTTTCATTGTAAAGCTCTTTCACATCTCTGGTTAGGAAGATGCCAAGGTATTTCATATTTTGTGGCTATTGTGAATGGAATTGTGTTTTTTATTTGGGTTTCTGTTTGTTTATTATTGGTGTAGAGAAATGTGATTGTCTTTTGTACATTTATTTTGTATCCTGAGACTG
>NW_007262924.1:0-355 GCF_000164805.1 Carlito syrichta | reverse complement strand
TGGGTTGCTTAGATGGCTAACCAACTGGTTTACCTAGCTAGCTACCTGGCTGGGTAGCTGACTAGGCAGCTGGCTATTTAGCTATTGGGCTGGCCAGCAGGCTGGCCAGCTGGCTTAAATAGTCAGCTGGCTGGCTAGACAGTCAGATAGCCAGCAGCCTTAACTTGCCAGCCACCCTGCTCTTCAGCCGGCTAGCCAGCTGAATGAACAAGCTGGCCACCTACCTGACAAGCCTGCTAACCAGCCAGGTTAATTTGCCAGAGCACCAGCTAGCCAACTGGCTTACCAGCTAACTTAACTAGCTGACTTATCTAGATAGTCATCCAGCTAGACAGCTGGCTTAACTAGCTAGCCA
>NW_007262923.1:0-693 GCF_000164805.1 Carlito syrichta | reverse complement strand
GGTGAGTGGATTGCCTGAGCCCGTGGGTTCGAGAAACCACCTGGGCAACTTGGCAAGATCTCATCTCCACAATAAATCCAAACTTAGCCGGGCGTGGTAGCGCGAGCCTGTCGTTCCAGCTACTCGGAAGGCTGAGTGTTGGGAGCCGGCCACGGAGGCCCACTGAGCGTTAGGGATCAGGGAGGGCCGTGGACCTCGAGACCGCTAGGACGTGTTCGAGAGCCGTAGACCCCATTTTCCTCCCCCTTTTTGCCATGCAGCACAAGAACAACCTAAAGGAACTCTGCTGGCCTAAGCTGAAGACTCTGTGACTGTGACAGGCATAGCTGACTCTAGAAACCCATTGTTCCTGTTTCCCATAAACTGTGGTTTCGGCCTAGGTATTAGATATAATTCAAATTCAGGTCACATTTGGGAGCCTTTTATACAGTACAAGCTTCTTTATAAGATTTAAAAGAATATTTGTAGAATTAGTATATACTTAGGGAGAGCTGTTTGCAGCTTTTCAATGGTGAAGATAATTTTCGAGAGTGGCCCAGCACAGAGTTTGGGCTGGGCCACATTCCTGAGAGCCCAGCATATACTTTGGACTGGGCTGCATTCTTTTGGGCCGGCTTTAGCTACAGTTAGTGTAAGGTCTTTTTTCTACCTATTATAGAAATTGAATTTATTTTATTCATAGAAGGTATTGTG
>NW_007262922.1:0-1140 GCF_000164805.1 Carlito syrichta | reverse complement strand
CAAAGTACTAAGGAGGACTGAGATGTAAATCTGCCTTTCAAGGGCATGTGGTTAAGAATTTATCTCATTAAAATATTTTACTTCCACAATTTCTAGAGAACACTGATCAACTTTATAATTTTTCATTCATTTTTATATTTAGATTGCACATTAATAAATAAAATCATACATGTCATTCTTTTTTATATCATTTATTTTACAGGATGATGCATGTGTTGTCACAGTCATCCAAGTTATTGTCTGTTGATTTTTGTTTTAATTATATTCCAAAATTATGTCACAGTTTGTTCATTCTTTTAGAGAATACATCATGGTTGCTTCCACCCTGCAATAATTATAAATAAAGCTGTCGTGAAGATCTGCACACAGATTTTTAGACAGCATTAATTTTTGTTGTTGTTTTATTTTTAAAGAATAATATGTAGTCTTGGAAGTTTATAAACTCTGTTTATTTCAGACTAGATTTCCTCTTGGGATAGAGGTCCTGTGTTAACTTCCAGAGTACTGAACATAACATTCCACTTGAGATTAATATTGGGGGGATATCAGCATAGAAGATTCCATCACTTTCCCCTTTAAGAAACCAGAAATAGACAAGTATGCATAAGTATGTATGCCTTCATAAAAGTGCCCACATCCAGGGGGACTTTACAGCACCAAGATGCAGCACATAAATAATAAAAGATAAATTGAAGAGGATGGGGAAGATTTTTGCATCTATGTTCATCAGGAACATTTACCTGTTGTTTTGTTTCTGTTGTTGTTACTTCCTTGTCTAGTTTTGGTATCAGGGTAATACTGGTCTTGAATAAATGCGTTTGGAATTAGTCTCACCTCTTCAACGTTTTTGAAGTGTGTGAGAATTTGTCTTAGTTCTTCTTTAAATATAAGGTAGAAAGGAACTCAAATGAGTTGAAAGGAAGAAAACAAACAGCCCTATTAAAAAGTGGGCAAAAGACATGAATAGACACTTCTCAAAATAAGACATACGGGTAGCCAAAAGACACAAGAAAAAAGTGCTCAGCCTCATTCATCATCAAAGAAATGCAAATCAAAACAACATTGAGATACCACCTAACCCCACTAACAAAGACCATCATTAATAAAACAAACAACTACAGATGCTGACTAGGATGTGGA
>NW_007262920.1:0-503 GCF_000164805.1 Carlito syrichta | reverse complement strand
AAAAACCACAAGATTATGTCATTAGATGCAGAAAAAGCTTCTGATAAAATCCAGCACCCCTTCCTGATAAAAACCCTCGAACATCTAGGCATACAGGGAACATACCTCAAAATAGTAAAAGCCATCTACAAGAAACCCACAGCTAGCATACTCCTAAACAGACAAAAATTGGAACCATTTCCCCTGAAAACTGGAATAAGACAAGGATGCCCACTCTCTCCCCTCCTGTTCAATATAGTATTGGAAGTCCTGGCTAGAGCAATCAGAAAAGAGAAGGCGATCAGGGGTATTCAAATAGGAAAAGAGGAAGTCAAGTTATCTCCCTTTGCAGATGACATGATTGTGTACCTTGAAAACCCATGAGAATCTGTCAAAAGCCTCCTTGCACCGATAAAGGACTTTGGCAGAGTCTCAGGGTATAAAATAAATGTGCTAAAGGCAATTGCATTTCTTTACACCAATAATAAACAAACAGAAACCCAAATAAAAAGCACAATCCCATG
>NW_007262919.1:0-836 GCF_000164805.1 Carlito syrichta | reverse complement strand
CACAAATAAGTCATTAATATTAATATTGGCACACGAATAAGACATTAATATCCGGTGACACGACTAAGATAATTAGTATCCGGTGACACAAATACAATTGGTATCTGGCGAAACGATTAAGACAATTAGTATCCGGCGACACGAATAAGTAAATTAGTATCTGTCGACACGAATAAGACAATTAGTATCTGACGACACGAATAAAACAATTAGTATCCGATGAGAGGAATAAGACATTTAGTATCCGATGAAACGTATAAAACACTTAATATCCGATGACACGAATAAGACAATCAGTAATCGATGAAACGAATATGACAATCAGTATCGGATGAATCAAATAATACAGTCAGTATCCGACGACACGAATAAGACAATTAGTATCCGTTTACACGACTGAGAGAATTAGTATCCGACAACCCAAATGAGACAAATAATAACTGATGGCACGAATAAGACAATTAATATCCGACAACAAAATTAAGACAATTAGTATCCGATGACCTTAATGAGACAATTAGTATCCAATTACACCACTGAGAGAATTAGTATCCGACGATACAAATGAGACAAATAACAACTTATGGCATGAATAAGACAATTAGTATCCGATGACAAAATTAAGACAATTAGTATACGATGACCTTAATGAGACAATTAGTATCCGACGACACCAATAAGACAATATCTGACAACACGAATAACACAATTAATATCTGACGACACGAATGAGACAATTAATATCCGATGACACGAATGAGACAATTAGTATCCGACGACTCGAATGAGATAATTAGTATCCGATGACAGGATTGAGAGAATTAGTATCTGATGAC
>NW_007262918.1:0-609 GCF_000164805.1 Carlito syrichta | reverse complement strand
TGCCCCTCCCCCACTACAGAATGCCTGGAGTCCTACATTCTCCTGTTTAAATTCAAACTCGGGAGCATCTTCTGAGTCTGGTCACTCACTGGGTACGGCAGTTGACTCATATATTGTGGAGGCTGGCAGCTATGGCCAGTGCTCAGCCTGCAGGGATGATGTCAGAAGGAGGTAAGCTTGCAGGGTCTGGGGCCTATGATCAGACTCCATAGCATCCCCCTCAAACTCTCGGGAATTCAAATTTGACAGTGCCTCTGGGGACAGCTGATTGGGTGAAAGTAGAGGAAGGAGGAAGGCCTAGACTTCTGCAAGGACATCTCACTAGGGAAGCCCCTGGAAACCTGCTGCTGTGATCAGGGAGGACAGCGCTTTAGAAGAGGACCAAGATGCCTGGTTCTAGGGAGTGGTGGGTTTGTGAGGTCTGGCACAAGGAAGGTTCAGGGCACAAGCCCTTTGTCGTGTCTTCAGGCATCTGGAACACATCCACAAGTATTGTGATGAGAGATTTGGGACAGAGTTTCCTAAATTTTCAGAAGAATAGAGCTAAATGGTCTTAGCCTGAAAACTGCTTGGTTGGTTAACTCTTCTGTCGTCTGTGATGGCATGTCT
>NW_007262917.1:0-715 GCF_000164805.1 Carlito syrichta | reverse complement strand
AGTGCAGTGGCCGCTCCCAGTCACCACAGCCTCCACTTGCTGGGCTGCGGCTATCTTTCTGCCTCAGCCTTTCCAAGTAGCTAGAATGACAAGCATGTGCTACCACTCCTGGTTGATTTTTGGATTTATTGTAGAGATGAGGTCTCACTGCCCATGCTCGTCTCTAACTTGCAGACTCAGGCAATCCACTCAACTCAGCCTCCCAAAGTTGCAGGATTACAGGCTGAGCCACCACTCCCAGCTCATGTGAATTCCTTATTGAAATTTCCAGGTCTGAGAAGAATGATGCTCACTTAATGGTTAATTCATTGAATCTGTAGATGGCCTAAAAAGGTAATCTTTACTTTAAAGAGGTAAGCAAAGTCAGGGAAACAAGCATGTCAAATTGTCATTTATGACATCAGTCTCAGAACTTTGACATCATATTTGGGGGGAACTTGACTACTGAGCAATCCTTAGACTTGAAGAGCTTGTGTACATTGCTCTGCCAAATGTGGTAGACATGGTGGAATTCATTCCCAAGAAGTGAAGAAAACCATGTGTTCACTCCTATCCAATAACTTCTCCAGAGATAAGTGACCATTGTAGATTCCACTAAACGAGGTAGTCTTTTTTTTGTTAGTAAAGCAGTATTTATTGATAGGACTGAGAAACATCCACACTGGGATGGGACCTGAGGGGGTTGCCCCAGATGTAGTCTTTTATTTTTAAAGTC
>NW_007262916.1:0-705 GCF_000164805.1 Carlito syrichta | reverse complement strand
CAATAGATGGTGGTAACTTTAAAGGATATGTACGTGAAGAAATTTTCTTTGTCTTGAACCTTTACAAATGGTATAAAAGCTTCCCTTTAACTAATATTAAACGTCATCTGTTCAAAAAACAGGTGCCCAAGTATAATATTTTCATGTTCTGCCTATCCGTCTTTCCTTCAAAAACCTCATGACCCTTGCAGGGGCTAGACCCCTGCACTCCATCCCCTGGGTTGAAAGAATACATTCTCTATATCCTCCCAAGTATTTGGGGCATATTGGTATCAGGTGCCAAGGCACACAGGTACAATACAAAATCCATGCTGAGATCTTATTAGCCACAAAATATAGTAATTTATTATTTTTTGAGATGAAGTCTCACTCTTGTTGCTCAGGCTGTAGTGCAGTGGTAAGCTCATGGCCACTGCAGTGTTGACCTACTGTGCTTAGGTGATCCTTCTGCCTCAGTCTTCAAAGTAGCTGAAATTACATGCATGTACAACCATGCCCAGCTAATTTTTTGATTTATTGTAGAGATGAGGTTTCAAGTTGCCCAGGCTGGTCTCACACCCATGGGTTTGGGTAGTTCATGCATCTCGACCTCCCAAAATGCTGAGTTTACAGGCATGAGCCAAGTGCCCAGACGAAACAAGTACAATTAAGGTTCAGTCTGGATGCTCCATCAGCTCCACGGAGAACATGGTTAATAAAATGCAC
>NW_007262915.1:0-693 GCF_000164805.1 Carlito syrichta | reverse complement strand
GAGAGACTTTTTTTTCACTTAATGTAAAAAAGTCCTCAAAGGGAAACCTTTTTGCCCAATGTGGAAGAGGTAAAACAAAAAACAGCAGAAGCACTAAAAGGCATCCAAATTGACAAGTCCTAAAACTCTTTTGAGCAGTGGAAAAAGCATCTTGATAGTTGTATTGCACCAAACAGAGTAATTTCAAGGTGACTGATGTTTTAACATATAAGAATAAACACACAAGTTTTGGTCTCTCCTTGTAGATACAATGCCCACCCATTGCAGCATGCTCATTAGCAATTTGCCCTCCAATCAATTTTATCAATTTTGGTCACCCTAGAGTGGTGATGCAAATTTTAGCCTCCTTTAAAATCTTTTACATTTAAGACTCCATTGGCATCATTGATTCATCTCTGGGGAGATAGCCTCTTCATTTTGGTCTCTAATATGTATAATTCTGAATCTCTAGGTTAAAAACAGTGTGGAACAGAAGTAAGCCCCCACAATTGAAGGAACTTGGTTCTCTTCTGTCTTTCTTGCCTCCTGCATCTGCTCTCTTCTCCTCTTGAGGCCAATACTCAAAACAGGGCTAACCTTTAGAACTGAAATCTAGCCGTGATGGACAAAGCCTATTTCTAATTGATTATGGCCAAATTTACAATTCAACTCTTTCAAATGAATGCAAGGTACATGGTAGATACTCTGATGTCG
>NW_007262914.1:0-825 GCF_000164805.1 Carlito syrichta | reverse complement strand
TTTTATACTAATGTAAAGTCCAAATACTTACTCCTTTTAAATCTCCATGTTATTTTGTTGTCTGTATTATTGGGCTCATATTTTCTTTTTTCTCAGTGCCTCATTTTAAATGCTTGGTGACTAAAAGTATCAGATTCATCGGATAATTTGTTGCAAAGTATAGCCTTATATCTTAGGTAGCAAAACTACTAGGGGATTCAATGGAAATACTCTTTTAAAAATATAAATTGGGTTAAAATATAAAGGGTATGTGATTGCATTTTTCTTCAAATATATAAGGGAAACTTTTCTCTAAGGATTTCCCATCTGTAACATTTAATCAACATTATCAAGCAGAAAATACAGAGTGCACCAAGAAAATGTACACAAGTTTTAAGAATGAATCTGGGCTCAGTGGCTCAGCCTGTAATCCTGCGACTTTGGGAGGCTGAGATGAATGGATTGCCTGAACCGGCGGGTTCAAGACCCGCCTGGGGAGCAAGAACTCATCTCTACAATAAATCAAAAAATCAGCCGGGCTTGGCAGCACACGCCTGTAGTTCCAGCTACTTGGAAGGCTGAGTCAGAAGGATCGCCAGAGCCCAGCAGGTCGAGGCTGCGAATTCCAGGAGCGGCCATTACACTCCAGTCTGAGAGACAGAGTGAGACTCCAACTCAAAAAAAATTTTTTTAAGAATGGAAAAAGCTGTATTAAATTATGATACTGTTTTATTTTCTAAAATTTTCAAGATTTATTTTGCATTCTGTCTTCCGAATAGCACTTAGCTATACTGTTTCTGAAGATTCAGTTTTCTAAGAATGATATAGATCTGGAATCTCAATAAG
>NW_007262913.1:0-755 GCF_000164805.1 Carlito syrichta | reverse complement strand
CAGATCTCCAAAATAAAAGGCCCAAATCTAGGACATAGAAGACAAAAAGATAATTCATAAAAAATCAATGAAACAAAAAGCTGGTTCTTTGAAAGGATTAACAAGATTGATGGTCACCTAGCTAGACTGATCAAGAAAAAGAGAGAAAAAAACCAAATAGGCACAATCAGAAACACAAAAAATGAAGTCATGTCTGACCCTGAAGAAATAAAAAAGATGATTAGAGACTACTACATTCACTTGTATGGAAACAAATTTGAAAACCTTAAGGAAATGAAGACCTTTCTGACATCACACAATCTGCCTACGTTGAAACAAAAAGAAATTAAGACCCTAAATATACCAAAAACAATCAAGGAAATTGCCTACATAATAAGAAAACTACCTACAAAAAAAGGCCTGGTCCAGATGGCTTTCCAGCAGAATTCTACAATACATTTAAGGAGGAGCTGATACCAATCCTACTGAAGGTATTCCAGGTGATTGAAAAAGATGAAACTCTCCCCAAATCATTTTATGAAGCTAAAATCACATTGATACACAAGCCAGGTAAAGACCCAACAAAGAAAGAGAACTACAGGCAAATATCTTTGATGAAAATAGATGCTAAAATTCTCAACAAGATCCTAGCAAACCAGATTCAACAACACATCTCAAAAATCATCCATCATGACCAAATAGGCTTCATCCCTGTGATGCTAGGCTGGTTCAACATTTGTAAAACTATAAATGTAATTAAATACATCAACAGATGA
>NW_007262912.1:0-448 GCF_000164805.1 Carlito syrichta | reverse complement strand
AGACCTCATCTCTACAATAAATCAAAAAAAAATTAGCTGAGCGTGGTAGCGTGCGCCTGTAGTTCCGGCTACTCGGAAGGCTGAGGCGGAAGGATCGCCGCAGCCCAGCAGGTCGAGGCTGCGGTGGCCTGGAGCGGCCACCGCACTCCAGTCTGGGCGACAGAGTGAGACTCCAACTCAAAAATAAATAAATAAATAAATAAAAAATAAAAATAAAAATATTGGCTTCTGTTTCCAAACAAGGGCATGCTGGATCCAGATATGAATAGGACAAAGTGGGCCTCCAAGAAGCACACAGCCGAGCAGACTGAGAGGTAGCCAGGGGACGTTTTATGCCCAGTACGTGGTGACTTGGGTGGGGGCAGGGAGAGGAGGGAGGTGAGTGGGGAAACAGGAGCAAACTCGGGGTTGCTGGAGGAAGAACTGGAAAAACCAGATAAGTCACAGG
>NW_007262911.1:0-1047 GCF_000164805.1 Carlito syrichta | reverse complement strand
CTTTCTTTCTCTTCTTCCTCTTTATATCTATCCCTCCATCTTTCTTTCTTTTAATATCTGTCCCTACAGATTCGCTGACGCCACCACATCTTCCAAGGGACTCCCCAAAACTTGCAGGGGCTGGCCCCCCACAAGCTGGCAACCAGCTGGCTAGCTAGTCAAGACAGCTCATTAAGTCAGTTGGCTATCCAGCTGGTTAACTAGTTAAAAAGCTAGTCAAGTCAGATGGCTATCCATCTGGCTAGCTAGCTATTTCAGGTAGTTAAATCAGCTGGCTAGCTAGGAAGCTAGTTATATAAGTCAGTTAGTTATGTCAGCTAGGTAGCTAGTTATGTCAGCTGTCTAGCTAGATAGCGAGCTAGGTAACTAGCTGGTTGAGCCAGGTGGTTAAGCTAGCAGGCTAGTTAGGTAGCGAGCTGGTTAATTCAGCTAGTTAAGTCAGCTTGCTTGCCAGTTAAGTCAGCGAGTTAACTCAGCTGGCTAGCCAGCTGCCTAGCTTTGTAGTTAGATAATTAAGTCAACTGGTTAACCAGTTAGCTAGCTAGTTAAGTAACCTTGCTAAGTCAGCTCACTAGCAAGCTGGATAGCTAGGTAGCTAGATACTTAATTCAGCTAGCATGAGAGCAGGCTATGTAGGTAGTTAGGTAGTTAAGTCCGTTGGGTATCCAGCTGACTAACTAGGTAGTTAGGCAGTTAAGTCACCCTGCTAGACAGATGGCTACCTGAATAAGTCAACTAATTAAGTCAGATAGATGCCAGATGGCTAGTTAAGTAGTAAGCTAGTTAAGTCAGCTGGCTAGCCAGATGGCTAGCTAGTTAAGTCAACTGGATAATTCTGCTGATTTCCCAGGTGGCTGGCTAGGTAGGTAGCTAGTTAAGTCAGCTAGTTAGTTATCTGGCTAGCTGGTTAAATCAGCTAGTTAATTCAGCTGGCCATTCACCTGGCTAGTTAATTAAGTCAGATAGATAAGTCAGCTGAACAGCCAGCTGGCTAGCTAGGTAGCTAGCTAGTTTAATCAGCTAATTGTTTCAGCTTGAGTACTAGGT
>NW_007262910.1:0-329 GCF_000164805.1 Carlito syrichta | reverse complement strand
CTGAGTCTTGTGTGTTGAACTTTAGTAAGAAGGCACATTCACTTGGGTATGTATATATATGTGTGTGTGTGTTTGTGTGTGTATACATATATATATATATATATATATATATATATATATATATATTTTTTTTTTTTTTTTTTTTTTTTTTAACCTCATTTAATCCTCACCACAACCCTAGGAATTAGACATTACTAGAACCAGTTACTGATTGGGAAACTGAGTCTCAGAGAGGTTAATGACTTCCTCAGGAACACAAGATCTTTCATGATATGACCCAGACTTGGACCTAATTCTCTGAATCCAAAGTTTTAGCTATGACTATAAAG
>NW_007262909.1:0-783 GCF_000164805.1 Carlito syrichta | reverse complement strand
TTTTATTCATGGAAAGTATGTAGAGTAGGTTATACTACGTCAGTGAATGTCAGTTCAAGCATGATCAAACATGATATTTGCGGTTTAATAAGAATACAGCTAACTTTAGAAATTTCATTGTTTCTACTTTCTACATTTGTGGTTTTGGCTTTAATACAATTTACAGTATATACTTGGGTTTTTATTTTTAGAAGATTTATTGCTGATTATCAGCTTTATATATTAGGATTAGGAGTTAGAAACTTTTATAGAAGTTAAAAAGGATTTATAGGATTTTAGAACAGTCATTTTGTTAAGAGATGGTAATCAATTGTTCCTAGAAACGGTCCAGCATGACCTTTTGACTGGGCCACATTCTTTAGGAACTGGTTTGGGCTACAGTTAAGAGTTTCTATAATGTGTGTAGAATTAGCATAAAATAGAAAGGAATTAGGATTTAAGTTGGTCATTAGGTGTTGTGTATGCATAAGTTTTAAAAGTTATTGATTATTAGAATATTATCATATTAGAATTGTTGATTGCTTTTGAGGAATATTACCCAAGCATGAGGAAGAGTGAGATAATTTTGGGATCATCCTTCTTCATGCTTGAGGAAGCACCTGGTGGGTGGGGCATGCCCCTCCCCCACGTGGCTTTGTGTTCACGTGAGTGTCTTGTGATTTAACCTGTGAAAATTTGGGATAAAAGGCTGACGGTTTGTCCCATTAAATGGCTTTTGCACTAGACAGAGTCCAGTCTCTTTCTTTCTCCCCCTGTCTCTTTCTTTTACAGAATAATCACTGA
>NW_007262908.1:0-710 GCF_000164805.1 Carlito syrichta | reverse complement strand
TAAAGTCAACTAGTTAAGAAAACTGGCTATCCAGATGGCTAGAGAGGTAGAGAGCTAGTTGTCAGCCTGCTAGCCAGGTGGATTACTAGTAATGCCAGCTAATTTAGTCACCTGACTGTCCAGCTGCCTAGCTCGTTAATCAACTAGTTAAGTCAGCTGGCTATCCAGCTGGCTAGTTAATTAATTCACCTCATTGTCAGTTGGCTAGCCAACTCGACAGCTAGTTATAAAGCTAGTTAATTCAGATGACTAGATAGCTGTCTGCCTAGTTATTTTACTAGTAAAGTCAACTGGCTAGCTAGGTAGCCATCAAGTTAAGTCAGTTAGCTAAGTCGACTTGCTTGCTAGATAGCTATCTAGGAAGCTAGGTAGCTATTTCAGCTAGTAAAGTCAGTTGATTTCTTAGTTAACTAGTTAGTTAAGCCAGCTAGTTATGTCAGCTGGCTAGCTAATCAAGTCAGTTAGTTCAGTCAGCTGGCTAGCCACATGCCTAGTTTGGCTAGTTAAGCAAGATGGCTTGCCAGCTGGCTAACTAGTTAAGTAAGGTGGCTTGCCAGTTGGCTAGCTAGTTAAGTTACCTAGTTAACTCCGCTTGCTACCCAGCAGGTTAGCTGAGAAACTAGGTAGTTAAGTCAGGTGGCGAGCCAGCAGGATACATGGGTATCTAGTTAGTTGATTCCACTTGCTAGCCACCTGTCTAGCTAGTTATG
>NW_007262907.1:0-676 GCF_000164805.1 Carlito syrichta | reverse complement strand
TACCACATATCCATCAAACGTTCTACAAAATCCTTCTATCTTCCCTTTTTTATGGCTGCATAATATTCCACTGTGTATATACCTCTTTTATTTTATCCATTCCAGCTTTGACGGGCAACATGTTTGGTATCATGTTTTTTTGCAATTGTGATTACAGCTACAAAAAACTTACGGGGGCTGGTATCTTTTTGGTAAAATGATTTGAGTTCCTCCAGTTATATTCTCTACAGCGCAATATCTTAATCACATGGTCAGTCAAGATCTTGTCCCTTTACAAACCACCACACTATTTTTCAAAGATGTTGCTGTGCTCTTCAGTCCACATGCAGTGTAGAAGCATTTATTTCTTCCAAAATCCTGACCTACATCTGTTATGGTTTGTTTTATTAATGATGGCCAGTCTTACAGGGGATATGTAGTATTTCAAAGTGGTTTCTTTTTCATTTCCTTGACGATGAGTGAGGCTGAGCAATTTTCATGTGTCTACTGGCTGCCCGTATCTCTTCTTATGAAAAGTGTCCAATCACGTATTTTGCACACTTTTCAGAGTGAATGTTTGTCTGATGTTTCTGAGTGTTTGAGTTTCTTGTTGATCCTAGATGTAATGTTCCATTACAGATATATAGGTGGAGCATCGTTTTTCCCATTCTGTTGGCTCTATCCCTGCCCTTCTGGA
>NW_007262906.1:0-553 GCF_000164805.1 Carlito syrichta | reverse complement strand
AAAATTTATTTCATGAGTGCATAGTTAAATGTAAGAAAAGGTTAAAATTAACATTAAAATTCCAACATAACACATAATATTATTGATATTGACTGAGTACTCACTACACACTGTATATAGTTGAAAGCAATTTTTTAGAATTCTTTTGCTTCCATTTGCAAATGGGACAGAGAGGTACAAAATGTTAATAATTTACCTCATATCATAAAACTAGTGAAAAAGGATTTTAATATGAAAGGTAGGTAGACTGCCAAGCAGTGTTCTAAGGTACATATTTACAACCTGTAATTTACAAACAATCTGGTTGCTTCTTCTTCTTCTTTTTTTTTTTTTTTTTTTGAGTTGGGGTCTCACTCTGTCACCCAGACTGGGGTGCAGTGTCACAATCATGGCCACCGCAGCCTCGACCTTCCTGGCCTCTGGCGATCCTTCCACCTCAGCCTTCCAAGTGGTTGGAACCACAAGCATGCACTACCATACCCGACTAATTTTGATTTATTGTAGAGACAAGTTCTAGCCAAGTTACTCAGGCTGGTCTGCAACCCCTGGGCTG
>NW_007262905.1:0-798 GCF_000164805.1 Carlito syrichta | reverse complement strand
TTCCTCTGTTAAATATGTAATTTTAAGTTCCAATAATTAGTCATAGGAACTCTGTAACTATTTTATTCTCTTACAGAGAATGTAATCCTATTCCATGAATAGTATCATTGAAAAATGATGGTAATCCTCAGATGCTTGACTATTATGGGAAAGAAAAAGTATAAAATTATTCACTGTAGTTCCTGTAAACAGGACTCATTTATTTGGGAGGTAAATTTACTAGAGAGGCAGAATCTGTAAATGGACTAGTGAGATATTTAGATACCCCTCACTGGCTCTTTTGTGATGTTTCGCACCTCACTCAACAGCTATAGTTTCTAAAATTCTGTCCTCAATTCTTCAAGGGAGGAAGACTATGGGTTTTCTGTTAAGGTACAGTACTTCGCTTCTTCTAGACTAAAATCTGTCAAAATCAGAAGCGGTGCAATTTCTTCCAAGTATCACTTCCCCTGCAGTGTCTTCCTGCTTTTGATTGTTCTCCAGTATTTTCAGCTGGCTGGTATCTGAGAGGGGATAAGATGAGTAGGAGCTACTTGGTCATACTGAAACCTGAAGTCTCTAAGATTTCTTCATTGCTAGGTCACCTGGTTTTTCATGTTCCCATCAGTTTAATAAAAGTATAGTTAAGTGATTGTAAGGGGAAAATTAGATCAAATTTCAAATTCCTATCAATTGTCATTATATTTATTAATTTTATCTCCTGCATTTTCAGCCTGAGAAGGGTTAGAGACCATTGCATTGTTAGACTCTGGTGTGGCCATGTGGTCTTCGAGCTATGACTGTTGCCATGCTTCCCGG
>NW_007262904.1:0-671 GCF_000164805.1 Carlito syrichta | reverse complement strand
CCAGAGCCCCCCCAGTTCCTGTCCCCGCATTGGTGTGGAAATTTCCTAGGCTCCCTGGCCCGGGTTCATGCCGTCTCTCCTCTCCAAGGTCAGAAATGTGCCCCTGACAATGCAACCCTCTGACTCAGCAATGAGGACATTCTGCCAAAAAAGGCCAGGGACACATCCATCACCTGCGGACATTTCTACTCCCCAATTCCATTTTTCCTGTCTCTAAAGTCAGTCATCCTGTGAAAAAAAACATTTGCAGTTGAGAATCTGTATGATTCTGATGTTTTTGGAGACAGGGTATGGCTCTGTGGCCCATGCTGGTGCCCGGGGACATGACCGTCATTCACCTGCAGCCTTGAAATTGAGGGCTCCATCTATCATTCTGCCTCAGGCTCCAGAGTGGCCATGACAACGGGTACCTTGACACCAGACCCACTGTTTGGATGGCTGCAGAGACAGGTCTCACTGTGTGCTCCTGGCTGGCCTTGGGTTCCTGGGTTCCTGCCATCCTCCCACCATGGGCTCCCAGAGATTTGGGATTCCAGATGTGGGCTGCCACACCAGGCCTTCTGGTTCATTTTGGATGAAGGATCAAGGCCAGGCTCGCAGGCTGAGCTTCGTTATCCCAGCACTTTGGTAGGCAAAGGCCAGCCATCGGCCTGAGCCCATTGACCAAGACC